>NC_048303.1:44148008-44199254 GCF_013100865.1 Trachemys scripta elegans
CCCCCCCCCCCCCCGCGCCCCCCCCCCCCCGCCCCCCCCCCCCCCCCCCCCCCCCCCCCCGCCCGCCCAGGGCAAACACCCTCTTCTCCCCCGCTGCTGCCCAGCCACGGGTGCGCTGCCCAGCCCCCGCCCGGCCAGCCTGGGGCACACAGGAAGAGGCTGAAGTTGGTTCCTTATTCCCAGCTCCTTATTGGTGGCCCCCAGTTCTTTATTCAAAGAAAAAAATTAAGTTTTCAGTAAGGTTAAATTTTTAGAAATGGCATCAAAACTAATGTAATACACATATAAATAAGTATTTAGTTATTAATTAGATCATCAAATAAACGGGGGTTTAGCTGACTACACTGGTCTACAATTTTTGAGAAATCGTCTGCTTCAGAGATAAAATGTGCTATTTATTATGTATTTTGATGTGCTGAATTCAAATATGACAATTAAAACAACTGGCTACTGTTTCTAAGATATTTAAGTTTTTACATTTTATGTCTATGTATATTGTGTAGATAGTAGAGTTTTAATCATAAATTGTAAACCTAGGTCTTTTCATGTGTTTATGGTTGCTTTACATGATAATATTTCACCTGTCCTGTTCATGTAACGCTTCAAAAATCAGCAAAGGGGTTATATAAATAAAATTTATTATGAAACAAAAGGCAAAAAACTATTATGTACGTAGTTTAGTCCTATTCAGTGTCTACTTGGCGCTTCTTGGCTTGTCTCTTGTACTCATTAAATGAAGCATCTCTTGTCACTGTCCAGCAATAGTCTGCAAGCATTGATGGGCTCCATTTGCCCTGATAGCGTTTCTCCATTGTTGCAATGTCCTGGTGAAATCGCTCGCCATGCTCGTCGCTCACTGCTCCACGGTTCGGTGGAAAAAAATCTAGATGAGAGTGCAAAAAATGTATCTTTAGTGACATGTTGCAACCAAGGCTTTTGTATGCCTTGAGGAGATTTTCCACCAACAACCTGTAGTTGTCTGCCTTGTTGTTTCCAAGAAAATTTATTGCCACTAACTGGAAGGCTTTCCATGCCGTCTTTTCCTTGCCACGCAGTGCATGGTCAAATGCATCATCTCGAAGAAGTTCACGAATCTGAGGACCAACAAAGACACCTTCCTTTATCTTAGCTTCACTTAACCTTGGAAATTTTCCATGGAGGTACTTGAAAGCTGCTTGTGTTTTGTCAATGGCTTTGACAAAGTTCTTCATCAGACCCAGCTTGATGTGTAGGGTGGTAACAAAATCTTCCTTGATTCAACAAGTGGTGGATGCTGAACACTTTTCCTCCCAGGCTCCAATGGCTGTCGGAGTGGCCAATCTTTCTTGATGTGGTGGGAATCTCTTGCACAACTATCCCATTCGCAGAGAAAACAGCAGTACTTTGGGTATCCAGTCTGCAGACCAAGCAAGAGAGCAACAACCTTCAAATCGCCACAAAGCTGCCACTGATGTTGGTCATAGTTTATGCACCTCAGAAGTTTTCATGTTGTCATAGGTTTCCTTCATATGGACTGCATGACCAACTGGAATTGATGGCAAAACATTGCTATTATGCAGTAAAACAGCTTTAAGACTCGTCTTTAATGAATCAATGAACAGTCTCCACTCATCTGGATCGTGAACGATGTTGAGGGCTGCCATCACACCATCGATGTTGTTGCAGGCTACAAGATCACCTTCCATGAAGAAGAATGGGACAAGATCCTTTTGACGGTCACGGAACATGGAAACCCTAACATCACCTTCCAGGAGATTCCACTGCTGTAGTCTGGAGCCCAACAGCTCTGCCTTACTCTTGGGTAGTTCCAAATCCCTGACAAGGTCATTCAGTTCACCTTGTGTTATGAGGTGTGGTTCAGAGGAGGAGGATGGGAGAAAATGTGGGTCCTGTGACACTGATGGTTCAGGACCAGAAGTTTCATCCTCTTCCTCATCTGACTCAAGTGAGAATGATTCTGGTGCATCAGGAACCGGCAGTCCTTCTCCGTGGGGTACTGGGAGTATAGCTGATGGAATGTTTGGATAATGCACAGTCCACTTTTTCTTGTTTGACACACCTTTCCTAACTGAGGCACCATGCAGAAGTAACAATTGCTGGTATGATCTGTTGGCTCTCTCCAAATCATTGGCATAAGGCATAGATTTCCTTTTCCTGTTCAACCACTGGCGAAGATTTGTTGCACAAGTGTTGCAGCATCTGTGTGGGGCCCACCTCTTGTCCTGATATCCAATTTTGCAGCCAAAATAAAGGTGATAGGCTTTCTTAACCATAGTGGTTATACTGCGCTTTTGTGATGCAAAAGTCACTTCACCACAAACATAGCAGAAGTTATCTGCACTGTTCACACAAGTACGAGGCATCTCTGCTCACTTTGGCTAAAGACAAATGTGTCCCTTTGCAAAATCAAACACTGACAAATAAGAGAGCGTGACACTGTATGATTTCTAGAGCTGATATAGGGCAATTTGTTCAACAGAGTGATGTAAGCTTCGTTATGCTTGCATCATCCATGACTTCTAGGAATACCATGATGCAATTCATATCATGTATGACGCAATACCAGCTTCAGATTGTATCATTCATTGTTTTGCCTAAAAAGCAAATAGTGTCCAAACCCAGTCAGATTTATTCATAGATCCAGTCAAAGATGTATTTTAGTCATTTCTGCTTTAAATTGAGATCCCTTCCCTTTATAACTCACTTATTCTCCGCCATTCCTAAGTCAAGGGTCGTATATACTGATCCAATAGCATATCTTGAAAATTAGAGCCAATCAACAATTTTAAGCATCATCTTCGTTCTCAGTGACCCAGAATTAGTAAAGTTTGACTACATTTATTTCAGAAGCATTTTGGCTGTAGAGCAATGCTATGTGCCCAAACAAGTCTTGGATCACCTGAGCCTGTGACATGTCCCCATGATGCTCAGATTGTTTCAAAGGAACTGGTAGAAATTGCACCCAAAGCGTCATTTTGTGCAGCGTGTTGCCATGGCACTCCCTCACCCCACTTCCCTTTTGTACATGGGGCTTGATTAAGGCACTGGGATTTCACTGGTTGTACGTGACAAAATGTGTCTTGGGTCACCCCAACTGACACATCCCCACTGCCCTCAAACTCTTCTGAAGGGGCTGGGATCTGCTACTCCCTGACCCAGCTCAACATGCTGCCACATGTCATGCTCCCACACCACTTCTATATTATACATAGGGCTTGAATAAGGAACTGGGTTTTTACTGTATGTGACAAAATGTTTCTCTGGTCACCCCAACTGACAGGTTCCCTTGATCATCAACCTCATCTGAAGGAGTTCAGAGAAGTCACTTCCTGACCTGAAGCTTTGTTCTTGTACAATATGCTGCCACATGTCACCCCCATCCCACTTTTATAGTGCATATGGTGTTTGAATAAGGAACTGGGCTTTGATTAACTAAATGGCAAAATAAGTCACCGGTCACCCTGGGTGACATGTTCCTGGAACCTTCAGACTCTTCACTACATGACCCAAAGATTTCATCTTGCATAGTATGGTGCCAGATGTCACTTCCGTATTGTAGCTAGGACTTGAATAAGGAGCTGGGTTTTGACTGACCGTACATGACAAAACAAGTCTCAAGTCACCCCAAGTGACGTGTCCCCATGGCCATCAGATTGTTTTGAAGGAGTTGGGACATCTCCCTCCCTGTCCCCTGATGTTTCATTCTTGAGTAATACTCTGCCACACGTGATACACCCACACCACTTCCATAGTATAAATGGTGCTTGAATACGGCACTGAATTTGACTCACTGTACATGATAAAACAAGTCTAAGGTCACCCTAAGTGAAGGTAACCTTGGAAGAAGAACTGATTGAGACATCTACCAGGATTGTATCATCTAGGAAAACAAGATGCCTCAGAAATAATATGTTAAGCAATCCATTGCTATTTGCAGTACATTGCTGTTTCACCTTTCACACTGCACATGTACACTCAGTTGCATCTAGTGTTGAATCTTCAGAGCATGAGGGTATGTGACTTTACACATGGATGCCATAGCATCAGTTGTCAAGAGACTGTTTATCATGTAAACATAAAATCTTATTTTTTGTGTACTATATGCCTTTTGGACTCAACATACATATTACCATTTGTGGACATGCTAACAACAGACCAAAGCATTCCAACAATTTCATGTTGGCTGGCATTACTTTCCCTAGATACTCTTAGAACAGCTGGTCATCAGCTCAGACCATGCAAAGTGGAATGTGACTTCAGTTGCACTTTAATTCATGCTACTACAGAGGTTTGCCGCCACATGACTCCAGAAGTTATCTCAGTGCTTGTTTTGAAGGATCTAATAGAGGAGGCAAGTTTACAATATTACACATTTGTGCAGCACATAAGATAAAAATAACGTATACGTGCTATGTAGCTAATGTGAAAGATTTCCACTGTTGTCAAGAAGTTTTTCTTTTATGCTTTTGGATTATTGCAAAATGGGGAAAACAATGCATGAATGCACTGAAATGAGTAAGACTCAGCATGATTTTCAGACTAGCACAGCTTATCAGACAGTACAGGAACTTAATAAGAGAGGTAACACAATATGCACAGAAATAAAAGAGATCCTTCACTGAAAACATTCTTGTATTTAACTAGGGAATGGTGATTGAGAATAAACAGGGAGCAATTTGCAGAAATTCACCTTTTGTTAAATTGATTCCATCATCATCTGGAAAAAGATGATTGGGAGGCTGTAAATAACAACTGGAGTACAAGGAAATTGCAATGGTTTATGCAATTTCAAAAATTTAAAGGAAGGAGTGTGTGGAATTGCTGTGGAAGTGAAGAAGATATGGTGTCTTCCCCCCTCTCCTATTTAAGAACATAAGAACAGCCATACTGGGTCAGACCAAAGGTTCATGTAGCCCAGTATCCTGTCTTCCGAGAGTGGCCAATGGCAGGTGCCCCAGAGGGAATGAACAGACAGGTAATCACCAAGTGATCCATCCCCTGTCGCCCATTCCCATCTTCTGGCAAACAGAGGCTAGGGACACCATCCCTGTCCATCCTGGCTAATAGCCATTGATGGACCTATCCTCCATGAACTTACCTAGTTCTTTTTTGAACCTTGTTATAGACTTTTTTAACCCTGTTATAGAGACAATTTCTTTAGCACAATGTCCAAAAAAGAAAAAGGAAATTAAATCAACCGTTTGTATGCAGGATGTCAACACTTTAAACTGTATTGGGAGGCTGGGCAGATATGAAATGGGGTATTGTTATTCTGGAAAGTATTAGTGGTTGACATCAACTGGTTGATCTATACACAGTTATATTGATGCTTGAAACTATGGCTCTACTAAACAGAGGGGAGGGGCTATGTATTTTCCCCATTTCTCCCTTTTTTATTTTCTAGTTTTCCCCAAAATCAGTGGGGTGCAATCCATTGATGCCTAGAATATTCCCTGAAAATGTTAAATTGATTGGATGTAGCGTTGAAAAGTTATTGCCTTACATGCAGACAGACATACAAATAAAGAAATGCCATCAAGTTGAGTGCCTGCTTTTACAATTTGCTAACATTAGAAACACTCCCATTTTTCAATAGGGCTGACATTGTCTATGAGTGCACCCATACTAGGAAAAAAGGTGTGTTATCACCTAACACAGTTTTACCACCCTGTTAGCAGATCGAAGCAAAGCGGTGTGTAAGTACCTTTACAAGGAGAAAATGCTGTGTCCTAAGAGCCTAACAAGAAACAATGCCTGGAAGTTGAAGCAAGTCCAAGACAATAGTAGCTATTTTGTCTAAATTATGCTGGCTGAAGGGGGATTCTACCACAGTGCCAGGTGCATAGTTAAGTTAGTTATAAAAACTGAGGGAGTCATGCTGGTTATTAATGTATAAAGGGAAACCTGACCAAGCAAGAGGTGAAGATCCTTATATTAAAGAATGTGGGGAGGAGAAATGGAGGCTAACCAGTACATAATGCTCTGTCCCCTGACGGTGGGAGGGTGCTGACAACAGCTTGAGGGCCAGAATCTAGTGAAGGTGAAAGGGGTTCTGGGACTAATGAAACCCCACCGTAAACTCCATTGCTGCATAACTAGAGAGGGGCAACTGTTATTCTAAGGCAGTGGTTCCCAAACTGGGGTTCATGAAATGTTATAGGGGGTTCTCGGGGAAAAAAATCCCTAATGGCGGACAGAGATGTCCTTAGAGACCCTGGGCAGCACGGGACGAGCAGCCCGGAGCCCCTGGACTTCCAAGAGCTAAGCAGATCAAAGCAAGCATATCTATCACACTGAGGCGATTTAAACTTCAAGACTCCTTATAAGAAATGGAAAGAGGTGGATATTTTTTGCTGTTTTTAAAATTAAATAGGCAACTAGTATTGTTTTTAAAATTATTATGAAGAACAAGTTTAAGCTTTGTTGTAACGTGTGTTGTGTGCTTGAACTGCTCAAGACCTGAATGCTTGTATAAGAGGAACTCTTTGAGTTGGCTTCTTAGATACCTTCATGCTGTTTCACATCTGATACTTCTTGATGAAACATAGGAGCCTTGTCTTATAACAAGCTTATTCAAAGTGGTACAGGCTACAAAAGTGAGATCTTGGAAGAGTGTTGCCATTTTCATAATTAAATAAAAGTACTGTAATGATAAATAATAATTAATAATAGTGTGTAATAAGCATGTTATAAAAACAAATTTTATATTTCCAAGATCACTGATTTTATAATTTATACTCAGATAAAGGGGAAAATCCCTGGAAATACTCTTTTTTAGGAGGGAGTTCGTGAGACTTGACATTTTGGTGAAAGGGTTCACAGGTTGTTAAAGTTTGGGAACCACTGTTCTAAGGGATGCTCTGTCTTACCCATTGGCTTTGCTTTCATCTGTCCTTGTTCATTTGCATCAACTAGCAGTAGCCATCAAGTACTGGCTACTGTAGGGCTTTTATGTAAATGCAATGGTATATTATCTGATTTTCTATTAGAACATAAGCGATGAGGAGGTGATAGGAATTATGTACCATCCCAACCTTGGTGCACTCCCTGCAGATGCTAAATTCATTGGAAGTGGTTAATGGGAGCAAATAAAAATGTATGTCCCACTTCCTTATATAACCCACATAGCTGCAGTTTACCTTTTGGTTACTCACTGTGATCATTAGGGAGAGACTGACAATATATGAGCTTTATAACACCCAGGATTGGCCCCGGTTTCCCAGGAACCCATAGAAAAAAATACATAATGATATAGCTCACTGCAGAGTTAAGTGCCATCACAAAATATAATTTACCATAGACATCAGTGACAGCTCCATTTTTAACCTTGCAACAGCCTTCATAATCTTTGCAACACCTGGCTCGTATAACCCAAGATCTCAAAGTATTTTATCAATATGGACTAAGCCTTAGCACTCCCGTTGGGTAGGTCAGTATCACTATCCTCACTTCACAGATGGGGAAACTAAAGTACAGAGTGGGGGAAAGTGACGCACCAACATTCACACAAATCAGTGGCTGAATTAAAAATTTTGTCAGTCACAAGATTGTCTATGGATTTCCTTATATAACCCACATTAATACCATGGGTTTTTCTCTGGCCCTTATCACCATAGTATCTGAGCACCTTATCCTTAGCAAAGGCTTTTATCTTCACAACAGCCCTGTACGGTAGGGCACTAGCACCCTCATTTTACAGATGAAGAACTGAGTAATTTAAGTGACTTCAAGTCACACAGGAAGTCTGCAGGTGAGTTGGCAGTTGAATCCAGATGTCTTGAGTATTAGAGCAGTGTACTTCCCAGTATGCCATCCTTCTTTGTCCACTATCTAGTCTCTGAATCAAATGAAGAGATATATGGGCCAGTTGATGCCCCATACCTTGGGTAGACATCTACACCTGTGCAAAGTGGATGTAAAATATTGCCAGATCAGAAAGGTACCACTATATGCCCACTTCGCACAAGTGTTAAAGGTGACACAATGTGCTGGGCAACAGAGAATCTGAGTCCACTGCTGCCTTCAAGCGTTAGCTTGGGTAGTTGGCACCTCATGCTGCTAGATCTAGATGTCCTGGATTCAATCCCTGCAGGGAGCTGTGGGGTAGAAAGGGGTAACTTTAAATTGTTTGACACCATATAATTTTTTTTTTTAAATTACTATAAACATTTAGTCCAGAGAATCAAGAAAAGTAGGACAGCTCTTATTGTTTGTTTGTCTTACTGATAATTCAGAGAAAACCAATGTTAAAAGATACTCTCATGAATTGCCTGTATCACTAATTCTATCTCAGAGAATTCTGATTTCCACTGTTTTAGTCACAGAGGTTCTTGATGTACCTTAGGGGAAACCATGATTAAGACAAAGCAAAATAATCACAATTATTAACTATGGTTATATTATTATTAAAGAGAGGAAAAGAAAACAAACAAAAACACAAATGACATGACACAACTGATAAAATGGTTCTCCAAGTGGTTGTAGACACGTATTCTACTCAGGTGTGCATGCACCCAGTGTACCATAGCCGGAGAACTTTGTGTAGCAGAACCTGACTGGGCAGTGCTCATGCCCTCTGGCCCCTCCCATGGCTATTTAAGAGCGGTGCTGTCCTCATCCCATTCAGTTCCTTCATACTGAGCACAGTCAGAGTTGGAGCTTCTTGTGTGGGTTTTACCTCCTGGTTACTGTGAACACAGAGAGATTCTCTGTGAGCATAGGCACTGATGTTTGTTTTTGCCGGTGGGTGCTTTTGAAGAGGTGTGTGTGTTTGGGGGGGAGCTCTGCCAGTTTTGATGGGGAGGCTATTTTCAGCATATTTATACCCTTTCATATTCTAGTTATTGAATATGTATGTATCATTGGTATCTTTACTATTTTAATGATTAAATTGTTACGAACTACATAATTACAAATATATTATAATGAATTACAGCATATTAAAATCATTGCAATCACCTACAAGCTGTCTTCACTAACGTCCCAGTTTAAATACATTACGTCTCATTGTAGCTTTCTGGATAATTATCAGCAGTTAGAAGATGTATAACTAATTTACAACTAGTTCCCTGGTATGGTTTTGATGCACATTAAGGACAGTTACATTATTCAGTTGCGTCTGTCCCATTGATGACATTATTCAGTTGCGTCTGTCCCAATTATTGTTTGTGAGCAGAATACACACATCTGCAACCACTCAAAGAAGAAAAAATGGTTGCCTACCTGTACTGTAACTGTTGTTCTTTGAGAGGTGGGGGCAGACATGTGTTCCACGATCCACCCTCTGTCCCCACTGCATCGGGGTCCCCAATCTTAGATTCCAGTGTGAAGAAACTGAGGGGAGTTGGGGCTATGGGAGGGGGTACGAGAGCCGGATGGTACAAGTGCTGCCCCAGTGGGTACTGCTAAGCAAAGTTCTCCAGCTTCAGTGCACCAGGCACACGCACACCTGAGCAGAATACATGTCTGCACCCACATTTCGAAGAACAACAGTTACAGTACAGGAAGATAACAGAAGTGAAAAATGGTTACAACTGCTTCTGTATGTCCCTCTGAGAGTGGGCCTGCCTTTGATGGGGGACTCTTCTTTTGGCAAGTTGAGACTCAGGGCTTATTTCCAAAAATGGTTGTGAAACCAATCTTAGTATATCCTTAGATAATTAAGGGGCAATATAACTTTATTTAAGGAAAGGTGGACCCTGTTGGTTGTTCGTAATAACCAGTTTATAATTGGGCAAAGTAATCAATTGTAATTAAATCCTATGAAACTGAAGACAATATTTAAATCAGTTACTTAAATGAAGCCATTTAAGGATCTGTTTTAAGACAGGCCAATTACAAATATTAGGAATCTTAACTCCAATTAAATCCCACTGTTTAGCCCCTGTCTCTTCTCCACAAATACATGGTCTAACCATTTCATAATTAACAGGAGAACTGTTCAAATATTAAGTTACAACAGCATTTCCGTATTTCAAAAACTATTACAAGATTCTTAAATCTAATCCCTTGGCAGTGTCTCTGTTAACTTTCTCTCACCAATCCATGTTGAAGTCTTGGGGAAGTTTTCCTTGGATTGGTTTTGTTTCTTGAGTTGTCCCTATTTTTTGTAGCTGTCAGTAATAGCTTGCTTGTGGAGATGGATAGGATGAGTTGTGTAGTTCTTGCTGTTTAAGCAGGATAGCAGGGTGTGTGTGGGGAGGGGAAGGAATGCTTACTTGAAAGATTCTTATACACTCCTTATTTCCATGAAATTATAGGATAACACACCTCTTTCAGGCTTGTTTAAATTCAGAGTTGGTGCAGTCACTCTTTCTTTAGCTTCATGCCTTCAGGATTGACTTAAGTCTCACCTTAAGTTCCTGGATAAGCAGTTTGCTTAATGAATATGTAACATTTATTTAATTGCCTTTATTCTTCTTCTGGCAGGAAAACATCAGATAACTTTTAAAGTTAGTTTTAACTTTTTTTTTATTCAGCCCATCTTTAGAGATACTCTGTTTTTATTAGAGTGAAACGGGAAATGAAATTCTGATTTCAAAAAGTCCAAATACTCCTATTCTTTATATAAACTTTTCTTAAGATATTCTTTTTAAACTAAATAACTTGGAGTAAGTTGTTAGCTTAAATAGTTATTAAATAAGTTTTTTCTAAAAAAAAAAACAACGAATTTTGGAGCGATGATTCTTCATCTTCCTGATTTGGGTAGGAAAGTTGCTTGAGCATTGCCAGTAATGAATTTTCCCATTGATATAAATGTTCTGTACCAGAGGTTCTCAAACTGTGGTCCACGGACCACTCCATTCAGGTGGTCTGAGGATAGTTCCCTCTAAGGTGCACGCCTGGCTGGCCACACAGGAGAGAATGAAGGCCCACCCACCAAATTAGTGGAGCCGTGCAAGCGTGGCTCCACTAATTAGATGCCGGGACCCTGGAGAAGATGCATGTGTAAGGTGAGGTGGTGGCTTTGGAGTGAATTGGGGGGGTAGATGGCAGGGGGAGAAGATGGGGTGGGACTTGGGAGGAATTTGGGACATGCAGGGCTGAGTCGGACAGAGAAAAAGGTGACTTTCCCCAGCTCCAGGGCTGCGGCTGCTGGGGAGAGATGGCCCTCCTTCCCAGCCTCAGCTCTGTGACTGCTGTGACGGGGAAGAGACCCCCCTCCTTCCCAGCCCCAGCTCAAGGACTGCCACGGCAGGGGAGAGAGGGCACATCCATTGCATTAGAAAGGTGAGACTACTGATATTAAAATATGAGTTGTGTGCTTTTATTTGTAGAACAAAAAAAGCTTATTAAGTTTTTTTATATAGCTCTTTTATCCAAAGCGCTTTACAATAGTTCGCTAACGGTACAAACAACATTGGGAAAGATCATTAAGTGGTCCATTGAGATCCTCAGCAATTTTCAAGTGGTCTGTGGGGAAAAAAGGTTTGAGAACCACTGTTCTATACTTAAGTGGCTTCTTACATATTACAGTAATTAGTTTAGCAAGGTCATTAGATTCCATGCTGATACATAAAACATTTTACCATTTACATAGTAATGATCCTAGGAACTTGGCATTTGACTAACATATTTGTAAGTATACATTTCACAAAGGTGTTTGCATTTCAACATTTAAGAAATGAAAGGATTAAAACATTTTCAACTACAGATATTTTTCCTGGAGTTTTAAAGACACAAGCAGAGATTTTTCTTTTAAAAGAAAGGGGGGTTAGTATAGGCCCACTTTACACCTAGGTTTATTGTGCTGATAACATATTCCTACATTCCTTTTTGAGGTATCCTGGTCTAGACAGGACATTCTTTTTTGGTTTGTTTCTTGACCCAAGCCTTCCCAGACTGGAGCTTGCGTCTTATGGCTCTGAGAATGAAAACCTTTCCTGAAAAGCCTGGGGGACTCCCAGGATTAGAAAACTGATTTTCAATTGCAAAATAACATAATGGTCGTTTGTACCTTCTAGGGCAGCAGTTCAAAACAAGAGGATGCTAGTAGGCTTGACAGTTATAGGAGGAGGTATGAAGTGACTTTTAGTTCAAAGCAAAGCATCACATCGGCAGAACCAGAGCAGTGCCAGACCTAGGCCTCCTTCACGTTCCAGTCTACATTTGAAATCTCCAGACTCCCTGGAACAACAGGTTCAAACTCTGGCAAGCAGTGACTCAGCTCTTCAGCTTCCCATGGCAGGTAAATTAAGTACCAGTTGACTGCAAATATTTCAAACAAGACCTTCAACCCCCTTCTATCTAGATACTAATCCAGCCCTTGTCATCATAGTACAGTCCTCCTCATGGAGGCTGTGGGTGTGCGAACAGGTAGTCGAACCCCTAGAAGGGTACGAAGTACTTCCTCTCCACACCTTTAGCGGTGGAAGGGATGGATGCTGGGGTCTGCCAAATGGTCTTGTATTGTCTTGTATAGTTTTGATGAGGGATAGAGTGACCCTGGATGGCCCTTCTGGTGCCAGAATGTGCACTATAGGTCCTCCGATTCTACCACTTCCTCAGCCTGCAGGTTCATATTTCATTCCACCCTGTGCAGGGGTTCCTGGTGGGCATGGCTATCTATAGGGGGTGGCCCCAAGATGGAGGTGCCCGCCACTGCCTCGTCCGGGCAGGATGCCGAGGACGCTAGTGGGAGAACTGGGTCCTCCGGACCCTCTTGATCCTCGGGGACCTCCTGCTCTGCCTCTAATTCCATGCCAGCCACTCCAGGGTCTGGCTCAGGACCAGGGGTGGGTTCCAGAGGAGATGGTGCAACTGCCGACTCCTCTGCACCCCTAGGAGTGGGGTGACTGGCCGCTGCCTCAGGCACCCTGAGCATGAGGCCTTGGACTGGGAACTCGGCCTAATGGTATGCCTATGGGTCCCAAATGGCCACTGAGCTGGCCTGTGCCACTGCGCAGGCCATGGCTCTGCACCGATGTTAGGTATGTCCCCCGCCAACTTTTGCCGGGGTCGCTGCTAATATTTGGACCCTGTCTCCGAGTCTGAAGATGGGGCCCAGTACCATGATGGCCATGGCGGTGCCGAGCACGGCTGAGCCGGGGAGCGGTGCTGCGAGGTTGGGGAGCGGTGCTGCGACCTGGAACTGTACTGCGATCTGGAGCGGTCCCATGAGCGTGGTCTGTGCAGAGAGCTGGATCAGTGCCGATACAAACGGTGGTGAGATTGGGACCTACTGCGCCGTGAGTGTGGGAGCGCTGGCTGGATCTGGATCAATGCCACGAGTCAAACCGGTGCCACGAGTGCAACCGGCACTGTGGGTGGGACTGGCACCAGGACTCCAAGCGGTGCTGGGACTCCGAGCGGTACCTCCCCTCCACAGGCTGAGTCGAAGGGCGGATCATCGCTGGCTTTCCCTGGGACGGCGCCGCCCGTGGCGGTATCAGAGGCTTAATGCAAAGGGCTGGGGACCTCGGTGCCATCATCGCAATGAGGTTCCTGACGGCCTCAAAGGTGTCCGGGGTGGAAGGCAGTTCTACCTCCTCCACCACCAAACCCGGGGAGTCCAACTGCACCGGACTCAATGATCCCCTTTGTGGGGCTGAAGTAAGCGGCGCAGGCTCCAAAAGTTTTAGCGCTGGGGTTCCTCCCTGGGATGAGCCCCGTTGGCCGGCTCCGATGGGGTGGGTCCTAAAGTGGGGGAGCCACTTCTCCCTTGCTTCCAGTGCTGCTTCTGCGCCGGTGAATGGGATCGGTGCCAGGCCAGTCCCGCCATCTTTGGTGCCAGGGAGTGACAGTGCCACGGGTCTCTGCCAAGGGGAGAAGGGGAGAAACAGGCTAATTGATGCCAGTTCATCTCTCACCAAAGCAGATGTCTGCACCAGGGTCCCACTGCAGGCAGCTTGAGCCTTCTTGTCTTTGGGCTATCTGGGAAAGCTTAGCCTTCAGACCAAGTTAGGGCAGAAGCTTACACATGACATTCTCAATAGAACACAAAATAGTTTCTGAAGAAGCTAGTTTGGGAGAAGCATGATGACGCTGTATAGTCTGAAACTCCCATAACAGTAATAACTCTTTATGTTTCTAGTAGGCCCACCCTTTTTCCTTATCATTGGAGCAGTTTAAGGGTTATGCAGCTTTAATTACGCCACTATTGTTAAAATGGTTTCCCCCCTAGAGCGGACGCACTGATACTAGTACAGATGTATTTCTTCTGCTGTTGCCTATTCCCCTTTCTGCACAAGAATGACTATATTGCTATAAATCACTTTTTATGCCTGTATAACTGCATCCACAGTAGGGATTGGAGTAGTGTAACTATTTTGGTTAAAAAAACCAAACCAGCCCCTAACCAACTTAGTTATATCAGTACAAAAATCTCTATATACACCAGGCCCTTATAATAGAATTATAGTTTGGTCCATGAGCCTGAACATGGAATGGCAAGTGGACACAGAAGAGGGTGGTGGAAAAGAGTGGGCATGCTGTCAACTCTTTTTTATTGGAAGACAGAAGAAGGGGAGAGGGAAGTCTGGTTTCCAGCTCCACTTTGTTACACAGAGAATATTATTTGGTTGAAAAGCTAATAGCATATTTCATTTTATGAGGCTTGAGGATCTCTCTCTTAGGAGTATGGATTCAATACAATTTAATGAGAGTACTCCATCCTGGATTGTTTGTTTTTGATGGCTTGCATGGTATTTCAAAATGGCAATTTTGTAGCATCACCTAACTTCTCTCCCCTCCTCGCCCCCCCCCCCCCCGTTTTTTTTCTGGACATTGTTTTCAGCTCAGGCTTTTACATCTTCCACAGATTTTCTGTTCTTCCCTCTTCTACAGGTTGTTTTGGTCTCCATGTCTAGTTGTGCACTGTTTTCATAGACTTTGGGCCTCTCAAATGCTTCATCATCCTCACTGTGTCAGTGTTATCTGATGTGCTTGCCCCTTTGCTGATAACATATATCACATTACTGCTTCTTTATGGTTTCTTGCAATCTTTTGTTAGTTTCATTAGTGAGCGATCGGAGGCAAACAGACACTGTTCTGACAACTTGGCAGCCTTCATATTTTCACCTATCCTGTCTCTTATTCTTTTTAAGGTCCTATATTTGTTCAACAAGACAGAATTGCAGTTTTAAAAGCCTGAGCTGGAGGCTTATTCCTGGAACCACCATTTAAATTTGCCCTTCCATTGTATAATATTGTACCCCTATGAAATAGGGATGGACCACTGTCATCTAGTCTTCCTCCCCCTCCCCCCCCCCACTTGAGTTGAAGGACATCTAGACTATCACCTGCAACATCACCCATGCAAATATCAGGGCATGTACCTGGTATTGTGATTTGTCTATTAAATTGACAGGCAGCTGGTATGTCAAATCTGCAGATCTATCTGCCAGAATTTCTAAATCCTGGTCCTCTCTGGGAACTGACTGACCAATAACTCTCCACTGTGATGTCTGAACAACTCCTATGCTGGAGGGTCCTGCAGGAGGGCACAGAACTACTATAGCCAAGGCCAGGTCTGCACGACAAACTTTTGCCACCATGGCTGTGATTTATGACTAACATAGCTGAGCCACCAAAAGCCCCTGCTCTGGTGCAGTTATTTCAGCAAAACTGAGCTCTTGCTGGGTAGCTTATTTTGCTCAAGATGGCTGGAAAAGGCTACACCCACAAAAGAGGAGTTTTGCCTATATAAGCTGCCGCCACACTGGCAAAGCCTACATATAGCCCTGGAGCAAGTCTGTGTGTGTGGTGGGCTGGCAGAGCCACTCCAGAGGAGGAAAGTGAACCAGCCCCAAGTGCTCAGGGTTGAGGAAAGCCAGCCTAGAGTTCACCTCAATCAGCTAACATGTTAAAATACAATTTACTCCATCTGTGCTGAGATTTAACATGTTAGCCAACACGTTTTAAAAAAATATATGTTGCCCTACTGTAGCCTTTAGACAGCTGCAGCTCTAAGAACCTGAAGCCAGCCATCCGATTACAAGTGCTCTATATTGGTATCAGGGTGTTTTTTGTTTCTGAGGGTGGTTTGTTGTAAGCATGTTATCTTCTGCCCTGGACCCACCTCAGTCCCCAAACTTTGCCTTTGTGGTAAGAGGTGCCACTGCTGTGTTTTGCGTACAATAAAAGGGGCTTCATAAAGAATCAAAATTATTTGCGCCATATATAAAGTTGATCTCTACCCCTGCTCTAGAGCAGGGATCTCAACCTCAAATGACCACAAGGGCCACATGAAGACTAGTACATTGGGCCGAGGGCCACATCACTGCAACCTGCCCCCTCTGTCCCCGGCCCCCACTCCACCCCTTCCATGAGGCCCCACCTCTATTCCAATCCCTTCCCCAAATCCCCACCCCCTCCCCTGAGCGCACAGCTCCCCACTCCTCTCCCCTCCCTCCTGGAAAGGAAGCACCTGGAGGTAGGCAGAGGAGCGGGGATGCGGCGTGCTGCGGGGGAGGGGAGCTTGGTGGCCGCAGGAAATAACTGGGGGGCGGGGAGCTTGCCGGGCTGCAGCTAATAACTCTGCGGGCGGCATGTTTGAGACCCCCTGCTCTAGAGCATGAGATGTAGAGAGGAAACTGAAAGAGTAGCCGGTTGTAGGGAATTGGTGGACTAATGCTGGATGTTGGGTGGGCCAGACATGGAAAGTATATTATGGCCTAGGACCTGAAACACAAGGGGAGGAGAGGCTCTGATCAGTACTTTAGCTTCTAAATGGAAAGATGTGGGTGATAGATTTCTTTGTGATGGTAGGATTTTTGGCTTCTAGCTGAAATTGAGGGAGTCAAAGTTGGTATATATTTCCAGACTTTTTGTTTAATGGGAAAGTGGTTTAAAAACCTTTATTTTCAGATTACGATTTTTTAAAACCTTAAAATTTGCTAACTTAAAAAATAAGTAGTTATTTGACTAGGTTTTAAGATTAAATATTTATTTACATAGTTGTTGTCTGGTACTTTCATTTGAGAGTTCTCCCTCCTCCTTGTAAATAATCTTGATGTTCAAGAGTTGTGTAATGTAGTGAGTAACATACTGGTCAGTTAATTTTGATGCACTAGCTTTCACTGATGCAGAGTGAATGCAGTAAGATTAGAGTCCTAGCCCAAACAGATTGGAAGACTTTTCTAAAAGTGCATTTTTGTGTTTAGGGTCACACATCTCTCTGAAATGACCATCACAGACGTTGCAAAAATATTCTGTTTTAGCAGACCACAACCATGCAAATTCCAGAAAAGAAGTCTTTTTTGCCTGGAAAGTAGGGAGAAGTGTCCAAAATAGGCCTCAATGGAAAGTTTCATACTCAACTACTGTATTGAGAAGTTATTGCACCTCCGTAAGTGTTCATCATACCACCAAAGGACAATATGTAAACAATCCCTGAAACAGTGATTAATATTGAATATAGTCACTAATTATACTTAAAAATATCACAATTAAGCCAAAACGCTTTTCCATTGTTTTACTGAAACTGAAAAAGTATTCTGTACCAAAATGTACACAATTTAGTAATACAAAATGTTAATTCTGCAAGACAGAATGTCAGTTACATTCACCAAAATGAACACTGAACCACCATTTATTGCCAGCTCAGTGTTACTTTAAATAATAAATCACTGGTTGAACATAGAAACAAAGCAGTTTCAACTCTGCATAAATAAGAAAAACTACTGATAACAATACTGCAGAAAGATAAACATTCATGATATTTACATGCTACCACAGCATACCTAGCATGTAGTATGTCTTCTGGCTTGAATGATAGCTTTATGAGACCAATACATTAATATTAGAGTTGATGTTCTACAAAATCAGTCCCTCACAAGTTATACCAAGCTTGCACATTAGGAGAACAGCATTCCCTCTCTTTCATCCCCACCCCCAAAATGCCTCTGTATCCCTAGAAAAAGACCAACCTGCTGACACCATCCTTCTAGTAAGAAGGAATGTTCAAATCCATTTATAGTTTTCTTTCAGTGACTGGACAGGATAACTATTTAGCATAGCAACTGATACTTGTTTTCTCAGTAGTAAGTCAAACCAAAATAAACCTACCTAATATTTCCTGCATAATGTTAAGAAACACCCTACGTTATCTCACTGGTCCAAATACAGTATTTTAATGGACAGTTACATTTCTGTGTTAATTTTTCTAGTAACATCATTTCAATGGACCCTTGTAAGTTTTCGTAAGATGGATAAATTGGATTTTTCAGAAGATAAATTATATTTTTTTCACAAAAGAAAACATTTAAAAAGAATCAAACATAAAAACCAACTGGAACATTAAAGACACGTGATTTTTCTGGCTTTATTACATCTCCAAGTTAAGCAGAGGTCAAACACCTATCCCTGGGAAAGAAGTGTCGAACACCAAAAATTATTAATGTGCAAATGCACTGTACTTTAAAAAGATGAGATTTTAAAAGTGTAAACATCTGTTGATTCATTCACTTGAATCCATTGCTACTTACAGAAAGAGTTATGTAAAAAACTGTATTAACGTTATCAAAGCTCTAACCTGCCTGATGTGTAATCGTTTCTATGTCTGTAACATGAAAGTTTTAGAAAGTCATGATACAGTACTTCTCTCTGAACAAAATGCCCAGACAGTTGAACGCAGTGGTTTCATACCCCTGTTAAAGAATGTCAAACATTTCTGCACGTTGTAGCAACAGATTTTTCTTAAAGGAAAAAATGATTCAACTCAGTTAGGGCGCTAATAGTTAAGTGGAACAGCAGCAAGTGAAGTACTATAAATAGATCGTTTCTACAGATTAATGTGAGACTCAATAAAATTATCTCATAACCCAAGACCTAAGCTTAAAACTTGAACAAAGAAAATTAAAATCAGGAGTTCATGGAAGCAATTAGGCTATTACTTTATATTTAAAACCTACTTTTTTAACCAGAAAACAAAAATCACAAGGAACATTACATACAAACCAATTTTAGCCAAATCATTTTTTTAAACATACAACAAATTACACTACAGAACTTGTTTTCCGTCTCAATCATAACTGGGAGTTCACTAGTCAAAATACCCTCAATCCTTAATGACATAAAGCTGACCCTTCAGAACAGCATGTGCAGAGTAAGAGAAATATCAAAAACTCTAAAGCCATGTTCAAGACATCTGGGATCTCCATAAAGGAAGTAATTTTTAGCTGCTGAAGAAAGTCAAAGTCATAAGGAGGAGTTTCACTGATCACAAGTCTGCTGATCTTCTCAATTATTTTCCACAAAAATCCTTGTAATGAAGACTGCCTTCTAAAAGTCATAAATATATATTATTCTTTACTCCTGGTCAGTTGCTATGGCAATGGTTCACTTCAACGCTCCTCTGACGTTCAAGCTGCTTTCTTGGTGCAGGTTCCTTGAAGATCTTGTAGATTTATTTTTGACCTAACAAAAATAATAAGATAAGCCTTTTGGAGTCAGCACTCTCTCTGTAGCTTTAACTGTTTCATGTACCATTATTACATATTGTGCTGTATTTGGGACAGAGGAAGACACAGAGAATAGTACTAAGCTTTGCATTTCTTACCTATTGTGAATCATGTGGCTTTTGACTAGATGTCCAGCTGCCAGTGCTGCCATTAATGATAATTCCCCTGCCATTACTGTAGCACATACAATTTTAGCAAGCTGACGTGCATTTTCACCAGGATTGTCTTGACTTGCACCCTGGACCCCTAACATCTGTAGACAAAAATATCCAACATCCAGATTAAAATCAAGAGCTGGTAAAGGTAAATTTGTGTTCAGTTAGAGTTATTTAATAGTCCTTACTAAATTACGTGAAACAAACCAGCATTTAAGTCCCTCAGACATTAAAAAGTAGCATTTAACTTCAAAATTCAATGCATGAATACTCTTCGTCTAGTTCAGTGGTTCTTAACGTGGTGCCCACCAGGGCATTTATGTGCGCCCGCCTACTGACAAGGGAGCGCTTCTGCCAGACCACCCACCGCCGAAGAGTGCGGCCGCCGGACAACCAGCCCTCGAAATGCGGCAACGCCAAGAAGCGTAGCTGCCGAAATGCCGCCCCTTCTCGGTGGCATTTCGGCCGTGACGCTTCTTGATGACGCCAGTTCTCAGCGGCATTTCGGCGGCCACCACACTCTTCTGGGAACATGAATATGCTATTGCAACAGAAAGGTTGGGGACCACTGGTCTAGTTAGTCATATCTTAAAGCCTACTAAAGTTTGAAAAAAACTTGCAGTATTACTTAGACACACAGTATACAATAGAACCAGGAGGAGTTTTGATTTAAAGGGATGTTATTTTAATTTTCTTTGATGCTTTGTACCTGCAAACAGGCTTGCTGTGGTAGCAAGTTGGTCCCTCCACCAACTGTTCCAATTTCTATAGAGGGCATTGTACAGCTGATATACAGATCTTCATTTGTGGGACCTGTTGACTCCATCAGAGTGATGCAGTTAGAGCTGCCCACATTCTGTGCTGCATCCTTAAAGTCAGAATAAAAACGTTTAGTTCAAGTATCTTAAGAATATATTTGAAAAACCAAAACCCAATAGTGCTGTGAATTGGCTGAACTTACCTGTCCACAAGCAATGTAGATAGCTGTGACAATGTTTGCTGCGTGGGCGTTATAGCCACCGATGCTACCAGCCATCGCAGAGCCCACCAAATTTTTGTTTATATTAACCTCAACCATAGCTTCTGTACTAGTCTTCAATACCTAGACAAAGCCATATGCTTTTATTATATTTCTCATTAGACAGCAGTAGTAATTCCATGTTGTATAGTATTAGCACTCAGACTGTGATTCCATGGCTGAGGAACTTGCCGCAGAACAGTTCTCTAAAAAGTAGACTTTCATTTAAAAGAAAATAATTTAAGTTCTTACAGTTGCTAAAATTTTCCAAATATAAACAGAATGCAAACCAATGCAGAGATATTTGCCTGAGTCTGCAGATAAGCCTGAAATAAATATTTCTAAGAGATGTGGTGAACCACCCCATTTATTTCAATGGAATGTTGACATTAAATCTGAAACTTAATGATGACAATATAAAAATAGTTTGGCAGAAAAAGCCTGTTAATGAGCTATGATAGTACCAACCTGCCTCCAAAGTAACTCCAAATAGCAAAAACCCTCAATTGTCCTCATCCCAGCTTGCCACAATCTCTAGCTTCCCCCAATGACTTCTACAATGTAGTTACGTATATATTTTTAATACAAAATTCTGCAGTACAACAAATTTCTGGGTCACTAAAAAATTAAATATCAAATTAAGTCACAAGAAATACTACTGACTGCATTACTCATTTTCACATATTTAATTCAATCAAAATCTCTTTACATGAAAGTCCCAAAGAATTTCCAGTCTTGTGCACTGTGAGGTGTAGCAGAACCCAGGCTAACTGCTGCAGATTAATTTGCTATGGAGTATCCAAGGGACCGGTTACAAAGATTATTAAAACTGAACTGAATATCAGGTAAATTACTTGAGTGTCAGATCTATTAGACTGTGCAATAGTCTTTCAAAAGAAGGGGTGAAGACCCACCACTTCAGACATTTTAAACCAGACAGCACAAAAGTATATTGAATGAAAAATCCTCTACTAGTAAGTCACTTTTATCTATAACGTCCATGATCCTACAATAATGCTCAAAGTGAAGAGTCATCATTATGTACAATTTATAAATTTCAATTTCAAGTTAAATTTTTATAAAAGGGATTAGTTTGGTTAGACAAAAGTGCTTTTGATTCCAAGATGAATCAAAGCGGTACTTACTTCTCTGACCACCTTGGCTGGAATGACTGCTTCGCAGACAACAGACTTCCCTCTGCCTTCTATCCAATTTATGGCAGCAGGCTTTTTGTCTGTACAATAGTTACCACTAATAGCTAGAACCTGGAGATCAGGAAACTCTTCTTGCAGTCTCGCAAGTGCCTTTTCGGTACCCTAACAGAAGCAGATATAAATGAAGCTTAACTTCTCATGAGGATTGTATTATAAACCACTGGAGAACTTAACTAATATGTGACTAACCATCACAGAGATAGTAAGACATCAGGGCTAGACTGAACCTTTGGGCTCAGCCCCTGTGCAAGGAAAGCATATCGCTGGAAACCTGGACTCCCCTTTTGGGTAAGACGGTGCTGGTGGGTAGGGATAATATAATCATTGCTCTGGCCCCATCTCACTCAATTGTTCGTAGAGGAAATAATGAATTTACAAGCCTTTGCTCCTCCCCACCATGCATGGGGGCTCATCCTGGGGCTGCACAGGTGGGTGGAGGCTCTGCCCCCTCTAACTCCAGAGTGGCTACATAGGACCAGAGAACACTGGCACTTATCAAGGTATGCACACAACATGGATCTTAATACTCTGGGATCAATTCTTCCCTTTATTCTGGATTAGGGGAAGAAGGAGAGCCTTAGTTGCATGAACAGATTTTTTTTCTTTTTAAATATAGTCATTTTAACCCTCCGGTCTTCATTGCTTAGCTACTACTCTTGATTATGGTCAAAGACACAAAACAAAACCATTACAGTTTACCATTTTATATCACTAGAGAGACACAGCCTGCCCTCGGTAAATTGCCTAAGGTAAATAAAACAAGCAAAGGTAAAAAAATCAAGTTCATATGGGAAGATGGCCAATAAGAATGAAGTTGAAGTAGGATTAATAATCACTTTAATTTCTCACTCACAACATTTCTCACTGTTTGGCCTATTTTAGATTTAAGCACTTAAGGGACAGAAAGGGTTTATAGTGCTTTTGAGAGGAAAATTTACTAACACAGGACTCTGATTCTGGATGGCCCTTATACAAGCCCCAGAAAAAGAAAGGGGGAGAAGCTGAAGGGAGGGAAGTGGGGAGTCCTGTGTCCTTGCTTCCACTCCCTGTATAGTCAAGTAAGACAGGACAAACTAACTCAGAGTTAATTTAGTGACATGCTTTAACTAGTTTTTTTTGTTTGTTTTTTTTTCCCAAAAAAATGCTAAGTAGAAACAGACTGGATCTTACTTTTGAGATCATGTTCATTCCCATTGCATCCCCTGTTTCAGACTGAAAACGGATATAAAGGTTACGACCAGCCAGACTGATGTGAAGCTTTTGCAGACGAGCAAACCTGTAAATAAAAGAGAATCAACTGACTACTAACAATTCTTTCTCTCTCCCTTAGTAGCTCGTAGAAGACTACAGGCTGCTTTTCAGCTACAAATGACAGTAAGCCATTAGTTCTGGATAACCCTGTTAAGCACCATGCACAATGTGGGCTCCTCCTCCTGCTCTATGCACAAAATTAAATCAGCACCAACTACCAGGCACAAAGTTCTCTGACAGCTGATCCAAGACAAATGTTTAAGAAAATTTACTGCTCCTGAAAGTAACTGTACTGGGTTGCCTAATTTTTCTAGCCATGCAATTTGTGAAATACAAGATCTTAGTGTTGTAGTTACCTAATTTCAAACAATTCCCTCCCTCCATCCCTGACAAAAAAATTCTATGTTACTGAATATTAACTACTAAAGAAGGAGATTTGGCAATTCTTAAGTCATTTATATTGAGAAACATTGTCTAGAGCAGTGATAGTAAAGGCATGTCCCACAACCCAATTCTATTGCTATGCAGTAAGCAAGAACAAACTAACTTGAAGATATTGCCCATTATTCAACAGCAGGAAGGATGGCTCTATACCATGGTATCAGGCCTTGCTGGAATATGCTCATGCGTACTACTGACCTCCACCTGCTTTTGTGGAACATGACTCTGCTAACCAATACCGAAAAATCAGTCTTCGATTTTCCAGAGTTAATATACAACAACAAATACTTGGGAGGGATGAGGATAAGAGAAGTTATGACACTCATGCTCTAAATCATGTTACGTTTAATACTGTTATGCTTCTCCCCACCCTGTCAGTTCTGGCATTAAAGGGTCAATATTCTCTTTAGCCTCTAGAATTAGAGAAGAACATGTTATATCATTTGAAAGATTAGATGGTGGTGTACAACATTGGTTCTAATTCTACAAGTGCAGGATAACAACCATTAAAATCAAGTCAGAACTGAATTGTGAGAGTGTTTTTGGAGGTAGTAACAAGTATGAATGGTAATCAGAATAATACCATTTTAACTTCCTTTTTCTTCCTGTGATTGAATTCCGTATTTTCCTAGGGGATATAACATTTGTTTGCAGCCCTAATGGTTAACCAGATATTGGACATGAATGATGTTGTTGATTACTTAGAATCCAAGTTATTTGGATCCCTGAATCTAGTATCATGTAATTTCTTGCATCGTAGTACACCTAAACATGGGAGATTTCTATATTTCATTATAGATTTACATTAGTAAATACTTTACAGAAAGCCATGTTACTAACCTACTTGTGCTGTCAAATGCATCTTTGACAATTTTAAACCCTTCAGAGTTTTCAAGCCAAGCCTTCACTTCTGCAGCCTGGCAGGCAGAGGGTAATCTTACAACTGGTCCTCGAGTCATCCCATCTGCTAGAATACGGCTATTGGCTCCTCCACCAAGCTAAGACCAAAGGGGAAAATGAATAACATTACTGGGAATTCTTGGTAATTTGTAATAACGTTAATTAAATAGATACCTATCTATCTTACACAATTCAACTCATTTTGTATTAAGTGATGGGCTCTTAATCAAGGCAAGGAGCTAACCCTCCAAGAATGAATTTTACTTACAAGTATTGCTCTGCACCCTCTGTTTGTGCTTGCTACCAGACAGCCTTCTGTTGTTGCCATTGGAACTTGAAACTCTTTGCTATCCAGGAAAAGTGGCCCAGCTACACCTACAGGGATGGGCATGTATCCAATCACATTTTCACAGCAAGCTCCCATTACCTTAAAAAAAAAAAAATGTTAGATTTAACAGTCATTAAGGATACGGCATTGCGATAGCATGTTGAGAAATTGATAACAAATCGCCATCAACAAATAAAATAAATAAAAATTAGCCTACTTTACCAACTGACTCATCAATAAAATACAACATTTTTACACTGCAATGTTTTATACGGCACAAAGTTTGGAAGTATTTAGTAAAGCTTGACAGTAATCTTCTGAAGTTCACTGAAGGGTTTAATCATTGAAGTAATGTATAATAACAGATAAAACTGCAGAAAGAATTTTTTTTTTATACTAGTGAATGCTATGTGCTTGTATCTATTAGGAGAGTTACTGTACAAAGTGAAAACTGTATTAAACTAACAAACAATCTGGATTTTGAATAACTTTCCCTTTATTATGACTCAACTCACATTTTCACTCATCCCAGTAAACTCAGCTGTGGTATTATCAAAGCCCTAAATTTAGAGATTAGGGAACTGTATACATTAATACATAATTGTCCTTTTTGATCATGCTACAAAACTGATCTGTACTCTTAAGTTTTCATTTCAAAAAATTAAGTATCCAATACTTATGTCTGTGAGAACTTTCAGATGTGAACTGAATGAATACCCATGCAGTCTGTGTTTGTATGAAGACAGGCTGAAACTATAATTGACAGCTCTGTCTTAATTCCTTGGAAGTGGAGCACATGAATTATAATTTTGAGAAGAATTTGGGGAAAAACACACAAAAGGAGTTACCTTAAAATTTAAAAATTAATTCACTCTTGCTTGTCTCCATTATACTTACCAAAGAATAATTGTAATGCCTGTAAGGAAGATATTGTAGGGCTGAAGGTTCAGGGAGCTTCTGAGATAACATCTGTCTGCGAATAGATACACCACGTTCCTGAGTTTCCATCAAAGTTTCCAATTTGTAAGCAGGAATATGCTTAGCATTGACTAGGTTGATGACTTCTGCATCAGTGAGGAATTTTGCACCTCTCTAGAAATTTAAAAAAAAAAAAAAAAAAAAAAAGTTTTGTGTTTGTACAAACTGCAGTACAACTTTTAATGTTTCCAGTATGGTAAAGGATACTCTTTACTTCTGCAAATCATACCTAAAGAATCTGTTTCATTATCGACATCCGTAAACTGCAGCATACAAAGAAAATCATTCTAAATGAATTACTGGTCTGTGTCAATCATGAATCCACATAAACCAAAAGCAAAGGAAACTAACAAACCTCGCCCAGATACCCCAGCTGTAACTTAAACTTATAAAATGTTGTGAGATTCAGAGTGAGGCTTTTACTCATTGTAATGTATTGTAGTACATGCTTACCATCAAATAACCTGCAATACCTAGCCAAACTAAAGAGTTATGTATAGACTAAAAGTTCCATTACGAAATTTCATTGCTTTTCCAGAGTGAAGGTAGACTCTTACTTTAAGCACTACAGGACAGATCCTCAGGTAGCATTAATTACATAGCTCCACTGAAGTCAAATGCCGGCTGAGGATCTGGCTCTGTGTGTGGAACTATCCAAAGAAGACAGATTATGTACAAGTTTATAAATGGACATTTTTCTGTAAAGTACAAATTGGGGGAAAGGGGGAAGTCTGATGTTCTGTAGCAGTGGTCCCCAAACTGTGGGGAGTGCCCCCCCCAGTGGGTGGGGAGCACAGTGGGCCCCCCCCCAGCAGGTGGGGAGGGAGTGCCTCCCAGCCCCGCTTTGCCCCCATCTCTGCTCCGGCCCTGCCTCTGCTCCCGCCCCAGCCCTGCCCCCAACCTAGGCCCTTGCAGCTTTGGCACCAGCCTCAGCCCGCTTACCTCTGTCCGCACCTCCCTTCTTTCCCCGCCCTCCCCCTGACCGCTGCTCCCATGGGGGAGATGCAGATGGGTTGGAGGGGGGAGAGGAACGTGAAAAGCTTGGGACCACTGGTCTGGAGGGAGCACAATACTCTGTCTCATGGGGAATCAGAATCAGTAGCCACACAACCTCGGAGATTTCAGAGAGCTTGGGAGCTGAGGGTGAAGAAAACTGAGCACCTTATGTTGCTCTCAACCAGCCACCTTTAATAGATGTATGGACTAACACTCTAGTTTTTCATGAGCGGGAAAGCTACTATGATATGGAATTTTTTTGGGGGGGGGAGATATGGTAACAAATCTTTTGTTTACAAAAATGGGCAAAAAATGAATTTTTGGCTGCATGCATTCAAGAATCAGAACATATACAAATAATTGAAAAGCAGGAATTGACTGCACCAGAAATGATCTCTAAAGTGCATTTTGCAATGGGTGTATACTAAGAGTGTAAGCCATGCTATTTACACATACATTCAATTGTAAGAGCAATGCAATCAATTGAAAAATGTATTCACAAACATGATTTCACTGTGAAGTTTAAAAACACTGCTTATAATTTTTGGTCTTGAACTTCTCAGCAGAACTGGAAACCTTATAGTTCTCTTTTCTTACCTCTGCATTTCCAAGTATACATAAACATTCTTCAGTGGAGCGTGGCTCTTTGGGCAATTCAATTTCAGGCTCCTTTCTATTAAGGAGAGAAGTTGTTTCCATAGGGATGCAACTACCAACCACAAATGTAGCCTTGGCTGATGGCTCTGCTAATGCAGGTTTTATTACTTCAACTGCATAAAGACAAATTAAAATTGGAATTTAGATTACAAAAATCTCAACAGAGTACAGTTTTTTGGTTGCAAAATAGCCCCAGCATTGGATCCTTCAGTACCTAAGATACCCAAAGCATATATATTACCTTTTCTCTCTCTGGAAATTACAGCCTCTTCTACTGTGCTGGATTTCTGATGATTTTTTACAAGTACAGACTGTTTTCTGCAGCAGTTATCAGGAATCTTTTTCTGAACTATCAAGGGAGAGGTTATGGGGTTCTTCAGTGAGAGCGTGGACTCCGTCTCTGTCTGTTCAAAGAAGATGTATTTCACAGCAAGAAGAAGAGCTAAACCAAGAGTGATTACTTGCTCAATGTCCAAACTGGCCATTCTGAAGGAGGATCAAACAAGAAGTAAATGTAAATGTGTTTTTAGTATATAAAAAACATTTGTATATCACTATAAACTCACATTGCTTTAACAAACAAGCAAGACAGGCAAGCTAATACCTAACAAGAAAATGCTACAAAGCTAACCTGCAATGTTTATATAATCTCGTGTATATAGCTACATTTTATAAAATGTATCACTGGGGCATCCATTTGCTTTAACAAGAGCAATATGTTGATCATAATTTATGCAGTTGTTAGAACTCTACCCCCTTTATAATACATTATTGAAGTACGCTACTTTAGAAAAGAAACAGCACGGCAGTTCAGCATGTTTGAAGAACAGCAGTGACACCTAAAACTTCTCTCACTAAATATTTACTAAACCACAGTAAACAGCAATTCCTATGTTGAAACCCTAGCAAAGAGAAATATAATACTAAATCACTCAGAAGGCATGTGCCATTCAACATCTAAATCAACTGATTTAACAGTTATCTCCTGGTAAATGTATTGTGGTTCAAATATCATATCTTGCCATCCGAGGCAATTATTATAGTGGATACAGAAATTAAGCTGCTTAAATAGGTAAGGAATCAAGAGATTTAGAGGCTGATTTTCAGAGGTGATAGGAATCCATGGCTCCCACTGACTTTAATTGAGTTGTAGGTTGTCAGAACCTCTGACAATCAATTCCATAGTACCTTAACGTTAGAAAAAAATTGATCACAAGGAGAGAGAACAGTGACAAGGACCTTTTTTTCCAAGTCCTTGGGGATGGGTGGTGCATGTGTGGGAGAAGCTGTGCACATGTTCCCAGAGTAAAGGGAAGCTGGTTTGAACACCTGACTAGACTACATCAATTACCATTAAATTGACTATGGAATGCCATGTCACACAAGGATCTCCATATGTAGGGAATCCTACAGTGGCCAGAGCAGATGGGTTTATGGTTGCTTTGCAAAGTACTTTGCCTTACAAAGTAACCTGAAAGCACCAGAGAATAAGCCTCAGTCAGTGGAAGATGCAACAGAATACTTAGAAGGCCCAAGATATTCACCCACCTAGAAAGATAAAATTGCCATAGAGAAACATTAGGTTCAATTCTCTTTGGTACATTTTCATCCATTCCCACTGAATTTTCCGCTGTACTGTTTTGAGCAGATGGTTCTGCTATCCAGCGACTGTGAGCATGAACAAGAACCAGACCTAGAGACTTAAAAAGGAGAGAGAGAAAAGTGAAACCTGTTTCCAGCTGTAACTAGCCACCAAACCTAGTAATAAGTAGCAATTTAAAAAAAAAATTTTTTTTCTTTTACTTTCCCATGCCCTCCTAGGTTTAAAACTAAAGGCTGGTGTTGACAACACGCAGGGAATATAACTTTACAGTAACTGAGAAATATTTATGCATACATTTAATTATATGGTTGCTTTTCTCTAAAGAAAGGGAAAAACCCCACATACCATAATCATTTTAACCCTCTGAGTTACAGGGTTTGGTTTGTTTTCTTCTTCTTCCAAAACACGGGCAAAATGACTAAGTTGCCATATGGGACGCCCCTCACGACTTTCACGAGAAAGCTACAAGGAAAAACAAAAGACCCTGTTCAGTGCATATATTTAAAGAAACAGAAGCAAGCAAACTTTTTACTATTATGTCCCTAGAAAATTTGATTACTAAGGCTCTGTCAACACAAGAAAGTTGTACCAGTTTAATCTAAATCAGTTTTTAAACCAGTGCAACTGCCTATGTGGGCACTTCCTTTTTGGTTTAAAACTGGCTTGTTTTGGCTTAGTTTACAATGACTTCAAACCAACTTAACCTAAACCACAATAAGAGTGTCTATACAGCCTTTTGCACCAATTTAACTAAATCATTTACAAATCACACCTTTAGTTAAACTGGTTGAACTTTCTCCTGTACACAAGCCTGTAGTTACATTTGATCCACTTAATACCACACTGAAGACTCAGTGGCAATACAGGAACCAAAGAGAAAATTTAAGACCCAAGCAGGAGGCTCTCAGCCCAAAATGTTCAAACTTCTGTGTCTAAAGTTAAGCCCTTAAGTCCATAAAATAAATAAAGCCTTGGTTCACAAAAGCCTCCTCATTCAGGAAAAGATTTAAGCACGTGCTTTCCTGAATTGGGGCCTGGAACTGGCTCAATTTTCAGAGAAGCTGAGCATCCACAAATCTCACTGAAGTCTATCTGAGCAAGAGTGAGAGCTGCCCAGCAGTTCTGAAGAGAACAAAACAAACTCCATGCCACTTAGGTGCTTAAATACAAATGCAGGAGTGTAACATTAGGCAACAAATTTTGACTATTTAAGTCATAGTGCCTGTAAATCAAATATCCAGAAATCAAGATTAACACTGATTCAGATCTCAAAATATGATCCCCAGCGTTTCCGAGCATAAGATTGTGCCTGAACATTATACTGAAAGTTAAAGGGCATCATATAAACGGGAATGTTGACCTTTCAAATTAATTACTGGAACTGTAGTACAAGAAACTATGTAATTTTTTGCTCTATTCTGCTCCAAAATTAGTTGTAAAAGGGGATATTACCCAGGACATAACTTCTCTCTGTTTTGATGAAATAATTTAATTTCTCCAAGCACACAATTCATTCATGTTCATTAGAGGTATACGTATGTATACAGGGAATATACAATAACCTTATTTGTTTAGAAGCTATTGCAGAAGAATAAAGTTGAACACACACAAAAAACAACTGCAAGTTTTAAATATTGATAATTGGAAGATTATATACTATTATTATTTTCAACATCTAAAAACTACTGTACGTGACATATGATTTTGTTCCAGATATACCACAACCAGGGGTGAAAGTAACTTAAAGGACTTACTGGTACACCAGAGTCCATAGTGGGGCGTGGCCTCAACCAGAAGAGGCGGGGCCTTTCAAGATTTAAAATTGCCTGGGTACCCTGGGGTAGTGGCAGCAGGGCTCCGGCAGTGATTTAAAGGGCCCAGGGCTCCGGCCGCTGCGGGCGGAGATTTAAAGGGCCCAGTGCTTCTGCCACTGTGGGGAGCCCCAGGCCCTTTAAAGTGCCTCTGGAGCCCTGCCGCCGCTGGGGTAGTGGCGGCAGGACTCCAGCGGTGATTTAAAGGGCCCAGGGCTCCGGCCGCTGCGGGGAGCCCCGGGCCCTTTAAAGCGCCGCCGGAGCTCTGGGACCTTTAAATCCCCACCCAAGCCTGGCTGCCGGAACTCCGGCGGTGATTTAAAGGGCCCAGGTCTCCCCACAGCAGCTGGAGCCCTGGGCCCTTTAAATCACCGCCAGAGAAGCCGGTCCAGCTTACTTTCACCTCTGACTACAACCATGTAAATTATAACTTTGATTATGATTCCTCTTGAACAAAGAAATAAATGTATAATAGGATATAAATTGTGAAGGCTAAACTTGGGTGCCATATTAAATTGTTATCTCTCATTTTAAATTAATAGCTATACAAAGAAAAACAGGACACCAGCATTAGGCCAATATGCTGTTATACTACTGATGCCATCTTGAAACTGGTCTTACCTCTAATACCAAGGAGACACATGCTGGAAAGAAAGTCAGGAAGACAAAGTAGTTGGCAAGAACAGACATGCAGCCAAAGCAGCACATGATTTCAAGCTGTCGCACCCCTACATTAAAAAGAGGCAAAAACATTCTTACATTTTGTGCTTACATCTTACACAATGTGCTTTCTTTATGCTGAAAAGGTATCACAATAGTAGCACAACAACATTAAACTGACTTTGTACATCATAAAAGGGCTGACTATCCCATCCCTAGATTGCGAAAAGTGAGCACATTAAGCAAGAGTGATCTTGCATTTGTATTTCAACATCAATACATTAAATATTTATAGTGTACTGATGTTGAAATACAAATGCAAGATTAGGATCTACATTGTAAGGTGTACTTTGAAGAATAATACTGTCATCTTATTTAGGATCTACATTGTAAGGTGTACTTTGAAGAATAATACTGTCATCTTATTTAAAGTGTAAATTAGCATTAGTATTTTAAAGCTCTCAATGAAGGACTGGTTCTAAGTTTGCAGGCTTCAGATTGTGACTCCTCATTCATCTGTCTACCAGAATTTGATTTTTAAGTAAACTTTAATCCGTGATATTTGGGCAGAGGTAGTCAGTCATGTATTGAAGGAGTCAGGCAAAGTACTGATCTGTGGCTACCCTCTTGTAAGCATTGCACATATGAGCAGTTACTGATCTTCCTTCTGAACTTCGCTTTATAACTAAAAAAAAGTTTCAAAGCAATATTAAATGTTATGAATATTTTCAGAATTAGTCTTCCCCATGAGCATTTCTGTAATTAGATAAGAACTGAAGTTTTCATTAGGTAGTTCTTCCAAAGGAATATTTAATCACACTGAGCTGAAACTTAGAACTGGGAGTTGAGGTGGGCAGGTTTAAATATGCTTTCAAGGTTAAAGATGACAGGACATGAAGAAGAGCTCTGTGTAAGCTCAAAACCTTGTCTCTCTCAGCAACAGAAGTTGGTCCAATAAAAGATATTACCTCACCCACCTGGTCTCGGGGGGGAGAGGGGGGGAAGGGAAGGGGAGGGGGAAGTAGTTTTGTGCGCTTTTCTGATGAAGTAGCCGGAAAGGTTTTTCCAACCCATCCCACCAAAATTGTTTTTACGTTAGAAATTCAGATCTGTCTAGCCTAGAAGACTCTGTGAGGAGAGTTAATGAAATGATGTCATCAACAATGGTAGGAATGAAACCTGAAAAACTGAGGGGAAGGAATTTTTACTCAGACTGTTAAACAATGTTTTTTGTTAACATAAACTACTAACATTTTGGACAAAAGACATCCAAGTTACAGATTCATAATCTTAACTTCTTTGATTAAGATAAGAGAGCTAAAAGCATAAATCCTCTGAAATATCCAGTAAGTCCCACAGCAAAACCATGAAAGACCAAGTGAACACACCTGATGTTTCTAAAGGTAAACAAGCAGGGAAGAAAGACCTTAAAAACAAACAAACAAACAAACAAACACACACAGTTTCAGGCCCTATTCATACATCATAAAGAAGCACAAAAGTGTTCAAACCCATTTAAAATAAATAAATAAATAAATAAATATGAGAGAGAGAGAGAGAGAGAGAGAGAGAGAGAGAGAGAGAGAGAGAGAGAGAGAGAGAGAGAGAGAGAGAGAGAGAGAGATTGAGAGAGAGAGAGAGAGAGAGAGAGATTCCTTTGCAGGGCATCTTTAAAGTTCTGTGAGCTAAATTTTAAAAACTGAAAAATTGCATTTAGCCCTTATTGTGGATTTATGACTTGCAGTTTATTTATTTTAAAAACAGCTGAATTATTTACATCTGAAAAGCTCCTCCTTTTTAGGCTTAGTAGCTATAAGTAGAAGTTTCTTTGCCTGTTTGTAGTTAAAACAGACTAGTAATCCCTAGCATGTAATTCAATTTAGAAACATTAGTTCTTACAACAATAAGGAGGCAAGTCATTGTTATTTTATACATCTGTACCGAAAGTGTAATGGATTAAAGAAGTTCCGCTATAGTGGGAGATTTCAGTTCATCCCAAAATAGTAAGAGAATAGCGTACAAAATAAGACCCCAACCCTGTAAAGTGATCTGTGCAAGAGAGCCTTGCACCCATGCAGTGTCCTACAAGAATTCAATGGAAATCTGCATTTTCCTTCATGTCATCAGCACCTGCAATACTATTCACATCTGTTTTAAGATAACAAAAAGCAAGTAAATTCAAAATATAGGCAATGACTACATCTCCCTAATTGTGCCAAGACACTGAAATATGACTAGTAAGAACATCTATTGTTTGAGGACCAGGAGATAATTGACACGTTAGCTGTGAATTCTTTCTTTTTTTAAGCTTGAGATAACTAGACTCTTGACTATATTACTCACCTGACATAGTACCAACACCAATCACAAGACACTCAACAAGGGCATCAAGCGTAAACGTAGGACCTAGAATTGCCATTCCCCGTGAAATATTTTCTCTTACTTCATCCTAAAAAACACAGGAATTTCCCTCTGTTAAAATAAAGGCAAAATACAAACAGTGATGTGTTTGCAAAGTTACACCAATAGACAGCTCTCTGACAGAGAATGGGATGAATCACATCAACTTTTGATATGTGTTGAGGAAGTGAACTGTAGACCACGGTGATCAAGCAAAAAGGTGGGATTCAGATAAAATGTGAAAAAGGCAGGCACAAGTCAAGCAGACTCGTTGTTCTTAACATTTCTCACCCAACCCCTCACAACATGATAAAAGAGCCGATAGGTCCCAGGGTAGGTATAGGAGCTCCCATAAAAAAGAGCTTCAATCATGATTAATAATATTCATAGATTATAGGACTGGAAGGGACCTCGAGAGGTCATCGAGTCCAGTCCCCTGCCCACATGGCAGGACCAAATACTGTCTAGACCATCCCTGATAGACATTTATCTAACCTACTCTTAAATATCTCCAGAGACGGAGATTCCACAACCTCCCTAGGCAATTTGTTCCAGTGTTTAACCACCCTGACAGTTAGGAACTTTTTCCTAATGTCCAACCTAGACCTCCCTTGCAGCAGTTTAAACCCATTGTTTCTGGTTCTATCCTTAGAAGCTAAGGTGAACAAGTTCTCTCCCTCCTCCTTATGACACCCTTTTAGATACCTGAAAAGTGCTATCATGTCCCCTCTCAGTCTTCTCTTTTCCAAACTAAACAAACCCAGTTCTTTCAGCCTTCCTTCATAGGTCATGTTCTTAAGACCTTTAATCATTCTTGTTGCTCTTCTTTGGACCCTTTCCAATTTCTCCACATCTTTTTTAAAATGCGGCGCCCAGAACTGGACACAATACTCCAGCTGAGGCCTAACCAGAGCAGAGTAGAGCGGAAGAATGACTTCTCGTGTCTTGCTTACAACACACCTGTTAATGCATCCCAGAATCATGTTTGCTTTTTTTGCAACAGCATCACACTGTTGACTCATATTTAGCTTGTGGTCCACTATAACCCCTAGATCCCTTTCTGCCGTACTCCTTCCTAGACAGTCTTTTCCCATTCTGTATGTGTGAAATTGATTTTTCCTTCCTAAGTGGAGCACTTTGCATTTGTCTTTGTTAAACTTCATCCTGTTTAACTCAGCCCATTTCTCCAATTTGTCCAGATCATTTTGAATTATGACCCTGTCCTCCAAAGTAGTTGCAATCCCTCCCAGTTTGGTATCATCCGCAAACTTAATAAGCGTACTTTCTATGCCAATATCTAAGTCGTTGATGAAGATATTGAACAGAGCCGGTCCCAAAACAGACCCCTGCGGTACCCCACTCGTTACGCCTTTCCAGCAGGATTGGGAACCATTAATAACAACTCTCTGAGTACGGTTATCCAGCCAGTTATGCACCCACCTTATAGTAGCCCCATCTAATTTGTATTTGCCTAGTTTATCGATAAGAATATCATGCGAGACCGTATCAAATGCCTTACTAAAGTCTAGGTATACCACATCCACCGCTTCACCCTTATCCACAAGGCTCGTTATCCTATCAAAGAAAGCTATCAGATTGGTTTGACATGATTTGTTCTTCACAAATCCATGCTGGCTGTTCCCTATCACCTTACCACCTTCCAAGTGTTTGCAGATGATTTCCTTAATTACTTGCTCCATTATCTTCCCTGGCACAGAAGTTAAACTAACTGGTCTGTAGTTACCTGGGTTGTTTTTATTTCCCTTTTTATAGATGGGCACTATATTTGCCCTTTTCCAGTCTTCTGGAATCTCTCCCGTCTCCCATGACTTTCCAAAGATAATAGCTAGACGCTCAGATACCTCCTCTATTAGCTCCTTGAGTATTCTAGGATGCATTTCATCAGGCCCGGGTGACTTGCAGGCATCTAACTTTTCTAAGTGATTTTTAACTTGTTCTTTTTTTATTTTATCGGCTAAACCTACCCCCTTCCCATTAGTATTCACTATGTTAGGCATTCTTTCAGACTTCTCGGTGAAGACCGAAACAAAGAAGTCATTAAGCATCTCTGCCATTTCCAAGTTTCCTGTTACTGTTTCTCCCTCTTCACTAAGCAGTGGGCCTACCCTGTCTTTGGTCTTCCTCTTGCTTCTAATGTATTGATAAAAAGTCTTCTTGTTTCCTTTTATTCCCGTAGCTAGTTTGAGCTCATTTTGTGCCTTTGCCTTTCTAATCTTGCCCCTGCATTCCTGTGTTGTTTGCCTATATTCATCCTTTGTAATCTGTCCTAGTTTCCATTTTTTATATGACTCCTTTTTATTTTTTAGATCGTGCAAGATCTCGTGGTTAAGCCAAGGTGGTCTTTTGCCACATTTTCTATCTTTCCTAACCAGTGGAATAGCTTGCTTTTGGGCCCTTAATAGTGTCCCTTTGAAAAACTGCCAACTCTCCTCAGTTGTTTTTCCCCTCAGTCTTGATTCCCATGGGACCTTACCTATCAGCTCTCTGAGCTTCCCAAAATCTGCCTTCCTGAAATCCATTGTCTCTATTTTGCTGTTCTCCCTTCTACCCTTCCTTAGAATTGCAAACTCTATGATTTCATGATCACTTTCACCCAGGCTGCCTTCTACTTTCACATTCTCAACGAGTTCCTCCCTATTTGTTAAAATCAAGTCTAGAACAGCTTCCCCCCAGTAGCTTTTTCAACCTTCTGAAATAAAAAGTTGTCTCCAATGCAGTCCAAGAATTTGTTGGATAGTCTGTTCCCCGCTGTGTTATTTTCCCAACATATATCCGGATAGTTGAAGTCCCCCATCACCACCAAATCTTGGGCTTTGGATGATTTTGTTAGTTGCTTGAAAAAAGCCTCATCCACCTCTTCCACCTGGTTAGGTGGCCTGTAGTAGACTCCTAGCATGACATCTCCCTTGTTTTTTGCCCCTTTAAGCCTAACCCAGAGACTCTCAACACTTCCGTCTCCTATGTCCATCTCTACCTCAGTCCAAGTGTGTACATTTTTAATATATAAGGCAACACCTCCTCCCTTTTTCCCCTGTCTATCCTTCCTGAGCAAGCTGTACCCATCCACACCAACATTCCAATCATGTGTATTATCCCACCAAGTTTCAGTGATGCCAACAATGTCATAGTTGTATTTATTTATTAGCACTTCCAGTTCTTCCTGCTTATTCCCCATACTTCTCGCATTTGTATATAGGCATCTAAGATACCGGTTTGATCTTTCCTCCCAGTTTTGTCCTGACTCTCCTTTCTCTCTGCCAATATAGCCCACACTCCCTCTTGTTTCCGACCCATCTCCCCGGTCTCCCTGTTCCCCACTTACCTGTGGGCTTTAAAGTGAGGATTAAAAAGGTTTAACACCTTGATTATATAAATGCATATTGTATGTGAATATATGGCCTAATACAGACATGTGGGTTAATTTCTCATATTCTCCTAAGGCTGATTTTGTTCTTTAATCATTTAATTACTTCAAGATGTTAATCTTTAATAATAATTGTTATTATTTCACCATTTATGTAATCTGATTAATGACTGTACAGCTCTCCATCCTTAGCTGGAGTTATTCTAAATTTCTTTAATTGAGATAGACTTTTGGTAATATTTATTAAAGAGACTAGGACACAAAGTTTTGTTAAGATAAAAATCAGTGAACACTTAAAGTCTATGCATGAGTCTACTTGACTTCTGATTCTTTTAAAGCAGTTTAGTAGTTTTTAAATAGTTTAATGGCTGTACTTTCTATACTAAAACCTAGAATATTGCAGATCAAAGCTATGTCACTAACACATCTTTCCTTTTTGTCCGACTACTTGTATAATCAACTTTTTAAAAAGCCACTCATGTCTTCAATAATAAAAAGACAATTCTACTGGACTATGTTTGTATGCAGATATATCCCCATTATGAAAAAATAATAATTTATATACTCAGGACATTTAAAAAAAAAAATGAAACTACAGTACACCCTCGCTATAATGCCATACACAATAACAAACCTCTCCCAAGGCTGGAGGAGCTGTCACCTCCCCACCCCCACTTCTGCGGGGCCAAAGGAGCTGTCAGCTCCCACTGCCCCCTCCCCCAGGCAGGGCTCTTTCACTATAATGAACCCCTGGCTGTAATGAACAAATGGATCCCCAGAGGTTCGTTACAGATGAGCGTGTACTGTAGTTAGGGACAAATAGGAGCCTTCCTTCCTCCACAAGAAGCATTAAATCTAGATTCTTAGATTTAAAAAATCTCAATATCCAAAGCCTGAACCTCATTAAAATGCTGTATCATTTACAGGGCATTAGCATTAACAGGCTGTAAAAACTAGGGCTGAGGGATTTAATTAGCTGTTTGACAAAGCTAAACAGATTTACTATAATAGAATCAGAATCACAACAGTAGTCTCAGACCTGGGTATAGAATAAGATGAAAGTTCGATGAAATAGAGCAGAGATCTGGCAACTGAAAATCACTAACATGCCTGAGAGAACTGACTAAGGATTTACTAATTTTTTAAACATGTAAACTCCTATCTTAAAAACTCCAGAAACCTGTTCTGCACTAATTGCATGTAGGACACTCCAAGTAGTGAGAAATCCTTGTGGAACTTAGGCCATCTACTGTACTCATAGTTAGTATTATATCTTGTTTAGCTATTCATGGTGCTGGATGGACATTCTTACGTTTTCATATCTTCGAAAAAAGCAAAGATTCTTGACACAGTTCAAATCCAGGAGATGGGAGGGGACACTGATTTGGACTTGCACAAATATTAGATACGGAGTTCCAAAACAGATGCCTCACAGTGCCTGGATGCTAACAAAAATCCTATTTCATGCTCTGCAATATCAATGTACATTTTACACTTTATTTTATTAAGTTTGTTCAGATGACTGTACCTGTGTACTTCCATTCTTTTTACTATTTTAATCTTACTTAAAAATTTCCTGGATACTTTTTATTATATTCTTTAGACCACTACAATATTTTTCCTTTAGTTGGCGGCACTTTACAATCTTAACTTCATTCTAATGAAGTTTTTGTCTGGGAACTGTAGACTCACTAAACAGCATTGCTAATATTGTTTCCACTACAGTCCCCTGGCCTGATCCTGTAAGCACACTGATGCACATGAGTAACTTTACTCACCTGACTAATTCAACTGACTTCAATAAAACTATTTACTTGAGTGTTTGTAGGATTATGTAGGAACACTTGACATAGCATTACTATGTATATTTTTGTTCATGTATATATGTCTCATGAGGCATTAATATTCAGATGTTAAATTCAATAGCTACATTATAAAAAGCAAGGCTGACCTGTGAGTTGGAACTGAGTGCAAATTTGGCTAATGCACTGGCTCTGGAAAGGTCAATCAGAAGCAGGAAAAATGGTAACGCTTCACTGAAACAAGAGACATAGTGGAACACATTAATGATCCAATAACATTAGGTTTAAAAAACCAAACTTGTGCATTATACACAATGGAAAAATCCAACTTTTTTTTGAAGCAGTAGCTAATCATGTTAATCTATCCATTATAGATCTTTACATAATTTAGACCAGAATGAGCCACACTTTATATTAGAATTAAAAAATGATTTAACATATGCACAAGGATTTCAAGCCACTTAAATTTTTAAAAACCTGAAAATATGCAATACTTACTTCAAGCCTGTCAATTCTTTATCTAGGAAGTGAATCACCACTGTACTGAAAACAAAACTTGAGAAGATTGTGAAGAGGCCAGCAATACCTTAAAAAAATTGTAAGAGTTGCATTTTTAGATCATTCCAGACTAAAATAAGAAGGCACTGAAACCCAAACATTTTACAAACTAACTTTCTCCTTCTTCCAGAGAACCTTTTTCATATGATTTTACACTCTAATGTTCTCTTTTGCAGCAATAAACAAGTATCTCTGACTCAAGTGTTTAACTGCTACACTAGCCAAGAGGGACTTTTCAATATTGTGCTACAATTTAATCTCTGTTTGGGAGGGATGGGTTTAGTTCAGATTATATATTTTACTAAAGAGGCCAGAAATCCCACTTAAAACCAGTGGCTGAATATGATGAAGAGAGAGGACATTTCCAACCCTATCATTTATGAATGATCATGGTAAAATATTTATTTTTCTGTTATTAGAGAGTAAGCCCCAGGCAGCAAGACAAATGCATGCTTATTGTGCACATGTAAAATACAGAATTAAAATTGTTAATGAATATGTTTAGCTTTGCTTCAGCTTTTCAGATTGTTATTTTCTTCGGATAAGCTTTCACTGTTAATACTATGGGTTTGTCTTTTCAAAAAGATGTTTCAAGTGCTAGGATTTAGCCCTGGACCACATTTTAATCTAATTTCTGATTTCCACTATTCCTCAATCACTGAAATAATGTTTGAAGATAATTGTGAAATTGGAAGTTTACATTCCTTCTGAATTAACACATAAGCCAAAAGAGCTTTAAAATACGAATTTAAATTGTTAACCATCATTTCCAGATTGAATTAAATATAGCTTGTTTTTAATTAACTAACTACAGAGTTAAGAAATTACCAAGGGGATAAACGTATAAACAAAATCCATAAAAAATGTATAAAGAAACTCCACTTATGGTTGTATGATGGGGGCAGAAAAGACAATGGGTGGGGGCTGAAGTTCAGTCTAAGGGAAATGTATTTGCCTTTGGCTAGTTTCAGTACACACTAGTCTTTTTGGCCCTTTAATAAGAACATTTAAAAGAACATGCTCTTTGGAGAAGTTCCTCCATTTTCTTCGCAAATTTCAATTCTTTCTTGTCAATCTATGTGAAAATCACAAGCACGTGCAAAGTTCTGATGAACTGGGATTTAAATGTGAATACTCTGTTTAAAAAAAAACTGTAAAATTCCCCAAAGAGAATCACAAAAGTGTGATTGCTGCATTTTAACAAAATTAAAGATCCTGAGGAATCCAAGCCACAAATCTCCTGGTTACTCACTGGAAAAAGGGACTTCATAAGAAATCTAAGAGGATGATCTCACAGAAGTGGTAATTATTTCAAGTTTTGTTAATACACATTTCAATAATTACATTTTTTAAAACAACAGTTATATACTCGCACCTCACTTCTGTCTTTCCAAACTTGAGAGACAGTCAAAATTTTAATAAAGAATCATTACACTTGTAAGCAATATTGAAATGTTCATCTTGCTACCTATTAGAGGGGCAGATTGATTCCACTATATATGTGACCATTTATGTTCTAACATTCACGAACACTATTCTACAACTAAGAAACTAAGATAACAAATAATAAATACAAAATAAGATACTCTACCCAAAATATATTTTGATCCAAGCTGCCTTAGATTCTGAAACTGGAAGTATATATAAAGGATTGCTATACAGCGCGTGATTGTCAGGATTATGATGTCACTGCTCAGAACGTCCTGTTTGAAATAAAGATGGCTTTAGTTGGCTCTTCTATTAAAACCCAATGAAAGTTTAACAATTAAAAGTACCATAAATTTAAATTATTGAAGCTGTAGAAGTGTTAACTTCAAGCGTTCCTAGTCCACCAAGTGTCTCAATTTGATTAAGAGCTCAATTTAACAAAGACCTGCAGTGTCACAATGTCTACTAACTACTTATAGCTGTACACATCAAAAATGGGGAAATTATGCAGACATTCCTTTCCATGGTGGCTAGCATGAGGAGAATTACTTCATTTCTAACATTTTAGGCCATTTCCCTCCCTTTGCCCTTATTCTATGAGAAAAATCTGCATTTTAAGAGTAGTTTCAGGGTTAAGTAGTAGATTAACTATTTCAAAATAAATTTAACTTCTTACTTCTTCAAGTTTTGGGCATTCATAATTCCAGCCACAGATCTTATCATTGCCAGTGAACATCTTCATGGACATCATACAGATGGTGAGAGTCACAGTCCCCACAATGACTTCCCATGGATGAGAGGCTACAAAAAGGCCATGCATTCGAAAGAGTCTCGACAGCATTTTCAAGTTTGTTTTTCTACACCTAGAACATGCCACAAAAGAAAATTTAGTATAATTAAGTTCAAAAAATGGAAAAAGAATGAGCATTGTATAATTTCCTCCAAGCTATACAGACTTCTCATCAAGTCTGTATGTTTTAAGACACTAAGGAATCTCAACTCCATCTCCAAATATGTATTTGCCTCTCTTGTTCTGAAAACATCTAATCTGTTTCTCCAGATTCCCCAAAACCTGAAAAAAGTCAGCTTCCCACCTCGCCAGCAAGCACTCCATTGCCTTTTTTCTCAAAGAGATCTACTCAAAGCCCCCAAATTTCTTCTTTTCCAATCTCACCTTTGTACTCTTCCATCCAATGAAACCCATTTACAAATTTTACCAACCTCTTACCTATGGCCAGTTCTACTCTATCCTTGTTCTCTTTGACGATCTGACCTCCGCCCTTGTTACAGTCAACTGCTTCATCCGCCACATACTCTCCTCAATGGCCTTCAGTGACTTTGAACTCTCCAGATGGTGCCTATATTTTGGGTTTTTGTGCTAGCAATGGTTGGAATTGGTGTTAAAAACACTGGTGTTTGAGCTACACTACATCTTCTAACCATGTGTAATAAATGCTACTGTGATCAAAATGCAGCCTGCCATTCCATGTTAGCACTGCCGCTAGTGGTACTGTAGCAGTTTTTCACAACAACCTCAGTGTACATGAGGCCTCAAGTTCTTATCTCAATGACCTCTCTTTCAATATTTCTTCAGGGGGAATTGCGTCTTCACTTAAACAACAAGGAGTCTGGTGGCACCTTAAAGACTAACATAAGCTTTCGTGAGTAAAAACCTCACTAATCTCAACAAGCATATTTGACTACTCTTCTACTCTCCATTTGGTTGCCCTCATTCACTCGGAATAGTTTCAACTACTGTATTACCTTTATACTCATCACTACTAAATCTACCTCTCTATCCTGATTTTTCACCCTCTCTCCATTTCTGCATCTCCATCAGCAGCTCAAACATCCCTTGGACACCTTATTGACACCTCAAATCATTTTTCCTCCTCCTCTGGCTCACTTCTCTACCAATGTTGACAACACGCACCATCCTCCACAGCATCCAACTGAAGTCATTTTGACTTTTTTTTTCTTTCCTCCTCTGTATTCAGGCCCTTACCAAATAGTGCACCTTCCTTCTCTATATATCCCACTAAAAATCTATTCCAGGGGTAGGCAACCTATGGCACACGTGCCTAAGGCGGCACGTGAGCTGATTTTCAGTGGCACTCACGCTGCCCGGGTCCTGGCCACCGGTCCGGGGGTCTCTGCATTTTAATTTAATTTTAAATGAAGCTTCTTAAACATTTAAAAAAAACTTATTTACTTTATATACAACAATTGTTTGGTTATATATTATAGACTTATAGAAAGAGACCTGCTAAAAATGTTAAAATGTATTACTGGCACGCGAAACCTTAAATTAGAATGAATAAATGAAGACTCGGCACACCACTTCTGAAAGGTTGCCAACCCCTGATCTATTCTATCTTTTAATTCTTCCTGTTAAAACCTTAATCGTCTTCAACTCAGCTATACTAATTCCCCCTCTGGCCTACCTGCCTCTCATCACGCCCACCACTTCAAACCATCCAAATTGCTGCTGTGAAGATTATTTTCCTCTCCTACTACTCTGACTCTTGTCTTCTCCACATCTCTCAATATCCATTACTCGCTTCCAAACCAAATTCAAGGCACTATTTCTTCATCTAAAAATATTAATCCCCTTCCACAACCAATGTTCTGCCCAAGCTTCTCCAGTATCTTTTACCTCTGTCACAAACTGCCTTTTCAGTGCTGCCTTTCATCATCCCATTATTCTTTTAACACGCCTAGTTAACATTCACCAAGAGGCCTCCCTATTCTCCAAAAGACTGACCTATTCTGTAAATCCTTCAACTATGAAAAGCACATCACACCTTTCCTGTTTATTACTTTTGGATTCTAAACTCTTCAGAGATGTTTACCCCCGTTTAAGGCTACGCAGTTAGAACTAGAATTTCATTACACCTTAGGGTTGTTATTGTGACAAGTACTACTGGAGTTTGTGGCTTATTTTTCCATGACATGAAATCAATTAATTTTAAATATCTAAGATGAATTTTTTCAAAATATTTGATACCTTAAAGTTAATCAGTACTTAGATCACTAGGCCAGGGAACATCTTTTCATTATGTGACTTTGGGGATTGTGGATTGTGGCCTCTATGCATTTCCATAACAGAAACGATTTAAAAAAAAAACACCCACATTAACAGAAATTAGAAGTAGCAACTCTCCCCCTCCAGGGAAGTGATATGCCTTCTTCTCAACCCACATCTCCTCAGACACCAGAAATGCTGCAGTCACTTAACAGGGAGGCATAAACCAGCCTGCAAAAATGCTTAACTGCAGGCTGAAGAGGCGAGGGCCTCAGCAGCTGGCAGAGTCTTTTTCTGTCCAAGTGCCCCTCCTTAATCACAGGGGTGGGTTCTAGCACCAAAATATTTTTCTTCATCCTCCTGCATAGACGGAGGACTTTGGAGCATTTTTCTGAGAGTTAAGAATTGTTAATTATACATGAGCTCTGCCTGTATTTATATATCCATGTTTATATATCCAAGAATTCTTTGAGGGGTCAGCAAACTGGACAAGGAGCCTGTCCCTTCCTCTAGCTTCTCTCTTCCATTTCCCTTCAACTGAACCCATGCTGGCCTTTATAATCATTTAGGGTGTGATCCACAAAGGAATATAGGCATTCCAATGCTGAGCATCATGGCACCTAATATTTAGGTGCCTAGAAAGTCACAGGAACAACACTAAGATCCAAAAAGCCACTCTAGGCGCATAGGCTCCCTATACAACGAAAGGGGAGAGAGAGATGTCTTAGAATACAATCCAAAAAAGCCTGAGACAAGGCAAAGAGCCACCTAAGTTAGCCAATAGCAAGAGGGGTGCTAAGCCCTGACCCTCTCTCACAGATAAGTGTCTAAGCCTGGGCTGTAGAGAGAAACCTATCTCTGTTTAGCAATCCACCCACAGGCACATCTTTGCTGGAGTCAGGTGTGGCATTTCTTGCAGGAATGAGTTAGGTCCCTGACTCACACCACGCAAAACAGCCAGAGGAGGTGATGGTGCCTATCCTCACCCCCGACCTTCAGCATGTAGCATTTCAGCTAGTGGTTAAAGCATTTGTCGGTGATGCAGATTCAATTCCCCCTCTCTGCTAATGAGGGAGAAACAATTTGAACAGGTGTCTTCCCACCTCTCAGGAGAATACTCTAGCCACTGAGCTGTGAGCTTTCCAATGTGGAGCTCTTTCAGTTCCTCCAGTTGAAGCTGTTCCACTGTGGATAAATAATGAAAGAGTGCTTAGAGCAAGCCAGGGTCTCCCACCTCTGAGAAGGGTGTGCTAACCACCGGACTAGAGTCATTCTCTCTCTGGTGCAATTGTTTATATATTTATCCAAATGGAACAGCTTCAACAGGAATAAGGGAACCTACTGGATTGGGTATCCATCATTTGATGCTTGCAATCTGGCTAATTATGTTTCAGATTGCATTTTCTGGTTAAGAGTACTTCTTCCCAGCCCCCAATTACCTTCTAGGTTTTGGGGAGGCTACCGTAGGATTTTTTTTGTTTGTATTAGTTGACTTGTATTTTTAATACATGGCAAAGGCACCGAGAATCTCTCTCATATTTTGCACAGGTGCTCTTTAATGTCTTGTATAAATTTAAATAATAACTAATACTTTATTCTTTGTAGATTATTGCATTTGGTCACTACTTCATAGACTGATGAGTAGCAGAACTGTTCCCCATCATTTCAAGAAAATCAAGTTTCTGCAATAATCCATTAAACAAACTTCTAGTTCTAGAAAACTATAGGTATGAAACTAGTTTAAATCAAATAAATGTAATGATTCTGTAGAGACTATTGATGAGATTTGAGAACTTTGTAGAGATTTTTTGCCGTTCTGGTTTTCAGAAGGTGGGATTTAAAACCCTGTATTTGTTGGCTTAATTGTTTGTCAGGAAGCCTTGATTGTGTTGAGAATAATAAAGTTGGCTATGGGTGAATAGGGCAGGCAGCAAGGTGATAGATTTCTAAGGTTTCTATTTTTCAACACCATCTAAAAATGTAGTAAAAAACAAGAAAAAAACTTGAAATTTATAGTAAACATTAGTGTAGCTTCTTATTTTTAAAATCATGCCTTCTTAATGTCAAACTACAAATCAGTGTAACTATGCAAATTTCTAAAAGCAAATTAATAATGTAATTCAATATCTTGACACCATCTAAAATGTCAATATTTTAAATGAAGATATAACAAGTAGCATATTTTAATGAATGCTGCTGCATTCAGCCATGTTAGAGCTCCATTAGCTAACAATGCCATAACAAGATGTCTTTAGGTTAGGAACAGGAGCCCATCATTGGTTGATGCAATCACTTTTATGCAGAGTTGGCAACGAGGCACCTTGTGTTTATCATCAATAATTAATTGTACAACAGTAGCAAATACTAGATATTTTGCATAATTTATTTTCCCAGTCAAATAAATAATTTCATTTTTTTTCTTAACAGATTTTAGTGAGATCACTTACATTTGATAACACAAACACCTGTTTAGGCTTTGCTCTTAAGTGTCTGAAATAGCATCTGAAGTGAAATTTGCTTTGGAAAACCTTTCATTAATGTCACTGAGCATTAATTTGCTCAGAACAGTTGAAGTGCTTTAAAATATTGATGGGAATGAGGTTCAGGAATGTTGCTAGCCTTGATTACTTTGGAGAACAGAGGTGAAATCTTGACTGTTAAAGTAACTAAGAATTTTGCCATTGATTTCAGTGGTGCAAGGATTCCACCCCAGCTGCCTTGAGATCACAATATTCTGCAACGTTTTTACTATTTAATAGAAAAATTATAATAGCATCAAATTATTCTGGCCATTTCAAACTCATTGTTACCATTAAGAAGTTCCTATGTTTATTTTGAATTTTTAATTACAAATACATCTTGCTTGTTATAAGGGAAGCTATACAACTATTGCAAACACTTTATAGAATGGCATAATAAGAATATTGCTTTACAATGTAGTATAGCCACTCATATGAACAGAAAGGTGGAAACTATGAGAAGATGAAGTAGAACAAATGTAAGAAAATGTTCTGGCAGCAAGTCAAATGATGCATTAATGGTGAGGCATGTTTTCCTTTTACAAAAGCCGTGTTGAACCTTCCCCAGCAAAATTTTACGGTAGTTTCAACCAATTTGCCTGGTACTGAAGTTAGGCTTACCAGCTTGTAATTGCCAAGATTGCCTATGAAACCTTTTTAAAAAAAATCAGACTTACATTACACTGTGGGGGAAGGATAGCTCAGTGGTTTGAGCATTGGCCTCCTAAACCCAGGCTTGTGAGTTTAATCCTTGAGGGGGCTATTTGGGGATCTGGGGCAAAATCAGTACTTGGTCCTGCTAGTGAAGGCAGGGGGCTGGACTCAATGACCTTTCAAGGTCCCTTCCAGTTCTAGGAGATGGGATATCTCCATTAATTATTATAAAATTATTATTAGCTATCCTCCAGTCATCCAGTACAGAGGCTGATTTAAGTGATAAGATTTCATACCACAGTAGTATTTCTGCAATTTCATATTTGAGTTCCTTCAGAACTCTTGTGTGAATACCATCAGATTCTTACTATTTATCAATTCGTTCCAAAACCTCCTCTATACTTCAATCTGGGACAGTTCCTCAGATTTGACATTTAAAAAGAATAGCTCATGTGGTGGGAATCTCCCCCACACCCTCTGAAGTAAAGATCAATGCAAAGAATTCATTTTGCTTCTCTGCAACAGCCTTTTCTTCCTTGAGTGCTCCTTTAGCACCTCACTCAAGTCGTATCTGCCTGTTTGGCAAGCTTCCTGCCTCTGAAGTACTTAAATTTGTTGCTGTTCATTTTTGTGTCTTATGATAGTTGCTGTTTAACTATACATTTATACTTGGCTTGCCAAGAGTTTATGTTCCTTTCTATTTTTCTCAGAAAGATTTGACTTCCAATTTTTATAAGTTGCCTTTTTGCCTCTAACCACCTCTTTCACTTATTTACCCATGGTGGCATTTTTTGGTCCTCTATTTTTTTTTCATTCTGAGGCCTCTATTAATTAATTAATTTAAGCCTCTATTATGGTGTTTTCAACAAGTTTCCAAACAGCTTGCGGGCATTTCTCTCTTGTGACTTTTTCTTTTATTTTCCATTTAACTAGCCTTCTCACTTCTGTGTAGCTCCTCTTTTGAAATTAAACTCTACTATAGTGGGCTTCTTTGGTATCCCCTCTCCCCCCTATAAATATTAAATTTAATTACATTATGGTCACTATTACCGACTGGTTTAGCAAAAAGAAGAACAGGAGTACTTGTGGCACCTTAGAGACAGTACTCCTGTTCTTCTTTTTGCGGATACAGACTAACACGGCTGTAACTCTGAAACCCGACTGGTTTAGGTACATTCACCTCTTTTTTTTTTAAGCGCCATCCTGGGGCCTGCATATAAGATGGACACACTGTGTTTGATACAGCTTCTGAGTGGAAGGCCTACTACCTTTCAAGAATGATGTAAACAGTACAGTTGCAACACCAACTAATTCTGCCGTAGGTTCATGCTTTTCCAAAAATGCAACTGAAGCTAACTGTCCCAAAGCATAAAAGGTGCTGGGCATTTGTTGTGGCATTACAAGGATATAATTTTCTATTAATCCCATTGTTCTGACATTGAGCAATATGATCTGGTTATCTTTAAAACTGTCATACACTGAGTAATCTCACAAGCCTCAAGGCAACTCTCTGCAGTGCTCTATCCCTTGCTATTTGACATGGAAGGAACTAATTTTATTATGAGAGAGCCTGTGGTACAACTCATTGAGTTACAGTGACAATTTTCCTAAGGAAATCCTGTCCAGTCCTTAGCTAAAAAGATGGCTGACACAGCATGGATGTCTTCAGCATGGGTCCCCACAGTCAGTAAATTATATCACCGACTTTAGGGGCAGCCCATCAATTTTAAGTATACAAAAATTCCTTGTAGCCAGCCATACTCATTAAACAGGCACAATGCAGAGAAACGTTATTTGATATGTTGGGAATTAATACAGATACGGGGTGGAGGTTCCTCACAGTGCCACCAGCTCAGTGTACAAAGGTGTTATTCATCTTACTGCAGAAACCTACAGCCAGGAAAGCAGGTGCCGCCCAAGGGCTCCACCTTAGCGCTGCATTTCTGGATCCCATGATGCGCTCCCGTGAGAGGGTCCCTCCGGGTAAGCAATGGGAACCCGCACTGGGGCGGAGTCAAACAGGGGCTCACTGTACAGACAGCGGGGGTGATGCCTGGGCACAGGCGCGTATCGGCGACACGATTTCCCCAGTTCTTCCCCCCCGCCCCCGCCCCCCAAACACAACAAACGGCGTGAAGGTGCCTGGGTCTGCGAGCTGGCCCGAGCCCCCGCCGCGCAGGCAGGGCCGTGCGTCAGCGACACGTTATGGCCTCTCCCCCCGGCCCCGCAGCCCGGCCACCTCTCTCCGCCCGGCTACTTAGAACGATCGCGCCTCAGGGGCCCCGGTTGTGACCTTCCCTGCGGCGCTGCCCAGCGCACGGCAGCGCGCCGGAGGGCGGAGCGGGCATGGAGGAGCGAGCAGCTGCCATCCACGTCCCTCTGGCAGTGGCCACGGGTGTATCCATCCCATTATCCAGACTCCGCGGGGGACAAACACTAGCAGGAACAGGACCCACTCACCGCAGCCGCTCTTTCAGGACCTTTAAATCAGGCCCAGGCGGTCCCAGTCCCCCGGCGCGGAAGGGCCAGTGTCGTAAAAAGGCCAGTCCTCACCCCGCCTGATGGAAATGCTGACCCTTCTCCCCGGTCCCCACTCACCGCTGGACGTGCCTGATGGAGCTCGCGCTTGCAGCTGCTGCCCTCTTCTTTCCTCTCGCGCGCAGCGCCGCAGCAGACTGAGAAAGCCGCGCACGCAGCGACAAGGACAACCCCAGCGCGCGACACCCGGACCGCCGCCATCGCCCGATCGCACAACCAATGGCGGGCGCCCGACACGACGCGTCACTCGCCCGTTGCCTTAGTAACCAGCCAGCGAAGCCGCACAGCGCGAGACGGATCAGGAGGGGAGAACGCACCATCTCGCCACGGGCCGACGGCCAATGGGCCGTTGTGCTGCCCCTGAAGTACTTTCTCATTGGTCGGCAGACTAGGGTTTATTTGCATATGGCCATCAAATGAGCGACTGCGACTGGCTGTCCAGACCGGTAGAGCGTCTACCGTGGTGCAGGGAGGCGGGGCTATCTCCCTCCTGCTGTGGGGAGAGCGGGGCTCCTCTCCCATTCCTTCCCCACCAGGATCCCGCTTCCCCCGGCCTGAATAAACCCCCCCCCCCCCGCGCGCGCGCGTACCTGCCCGGGCACCGCTGTCCCGTGCCAGGCTGAGCAGCGCCGCCGTGCTGGGAGTGTGGTGCCGCCCCGAGCCAGGCTTGGGCCCCACCCGCGCGCGGCTCTGCCGGAGCGGTCTGGCCTGGCCTCCTCCCGGCGTGTAACGGGCTGTCGGGGCAAACTCCAGCACGCCACGCGGTCAGGAGTCCGCACCGACCTTGCATCAGTCTCTCAGGCCGCCGGTCCCGAGGTGACCTGGCCATGGGGGTCTGCTTCGCGGTCCCACATCGCTGTGCCGCCCTTCGAGCATCAGGCTTGGCCTGGCATACCGGGCGTCTGCTGCTCGAGCTAATGCCCGCTTCCTCCACTGAGCCGTGCGCTCTCCGCCCGCTGGCGCTCTCCCCCAGGGGAGCCAGTGCAGGTTACTCGGGCTAGGCTGCGCAGTCAGTTACTACATGCCGGTCTATATCTTCTGCCTCTGACTTGCATACCGCCTTTGACGCAGGAGCTTAAATGTTGCCATTCTGGATGACCCCAGTGGTCGGTCCAGTACAGTTTGCTGCCCCTGATAGCATCGGCTGCTAGGTGGTTAATGGCAAGATGCAAGAAACCCCATAATGGACAATTATGGAATAATCTCCCTGAAGAAAAGGTTTTGACTGGATCTAGTAGTGTTTGGTGTATACCTTGAAGTATGCTAGGGTTACCATATCTCATAAATAAAAAAAGAGGACCCTCTACGGGCTCCGGCCCCACCCATTTCCCCACCCCTAGCCCTGCCCCAACTCCGACCCTTCCCCACCCTAACTCCGCCCCCTCCTCCCTCCCACTCCCAGCCACGGAGAAAGGGCTGCCCCAGTGCTACCGGCTTCAGGGTTTGCCAGGCAGCCCCCAGACCCTGCACCCCCAGCCGGCGCTTCCCCAGCGCAGCTGGAGCCCGGGAGGGGAAGCGCCCAGCC